>NC_056743.1:813349050-813552655 GCF_019279795.1 Protopterus annectens
ACAAACATGCACAGTACTATAAAAACAAACACACCATAATAGATCCCCCCAGCTAGATATAAGAGGGGTAAGTACCAAAGAAGTATACCACAGAGGGAAAGGAGGGAGGGTAAACCTGACTGCAGATGCATACCCATCGGACATCTACATTTATGGTAGGTACAAAACTGTACTATGTCCTTCAAGGATGCATCTGCAGTCATCACATATGGGTAGAATACCATAGCCAATCTGGGGGTGGAGGTACTAAGTAAAGGATGGTGTAACTAAGACACCCTGCAGGACTGCCATAGCAAAGCCTGCTCTAGATCTGGAGTATAAAGGTAAATTGTAATGCTTGGCAAATGTATGCACGGAGCTCCATGTAGCAGCTTCTAAAATGTCCTTGGTAGCCACCCCTCTTAGGAAGGCTGTGGTGGTGGCTGTGGCTCTCGTGGAATGAGGTCTAATGTCAGCTGGCACAGTTTTTCCATGAAAGGAGTAACAAAAATGAATGCAATTTCCTATCCATTTTGAAATTGTCTGTTTGGAAATTGCTTTTCCTTGTGTCCCAGCAGCATATGCTACAAACAGCTAGTCAGTCTTTCTGTAACTTTTAGTTCTGTCCAAGTAATAGCGCAACTGTCTGTATGTCCAGGGTGTGCAGAAGTTTCTCCCCTTTATTTTGTGGTTGTGGGAAGAATGTAGGCAAGTGAATAGCTTGGTTCAAAGATACCCTGGATGCCACCTTTGGCATAAATGCAGGATTGGTTCTTAATGAAACTCTGTCCTGATGAAAGATAAGAAATGGCTGTAATGCCATTAGAGCTTGTAACTCAGATACTCTTCTTGCTGAGGTTATGGCCAGAAGGAAGGCAGTTTTCCAAGACAAACTGTAGATCTGCAGGTGCTGCTGGTTCAAAGGAAGGAAGTGTTAGTTTTTCCAACACGAAGTTAAGGTCCCAAGTAGGTAGAGGTGGTTTCCTTGGAGGCTTGATGTTTTTGATTCCTCTTAGAAACTCTCAGGAGAGGATGAGAGAAGACAGGTGGATTAACATTGTATTCTACTGAAATTGCTGAGGCATGTATCTTAATGGAAGAGTAAGACAGGCCGTTGTGGAACAATTCTGCCAAATATTCCAGTATATGTGCCATGTTCATCACTGTCACATCTAGGCCCTTTGTTGTGTTCCAAGTGTGAGATCTTTTCCATTTTGCTGAATATGCCTTCCTAGTGGAAGGCTGTCAAGCTTCCATAATAATATCCTTCACTCTCCGGGATAGGTTATCCTGAGGAGGAGTCATGGTATTTTCCAGGCAGTTAGCTGCAAGGTTTTCAGGTTGGAATACAGAGTCTTGAAATTGTGCTGCGTCAGTATAAGTGGCCACAGGGGGAGAGGCCACGGTTTCGTCTGTAACATGCTCTTTAACAGAGGGTACCAGTGCTTTCTTGGCCAGTTTGGAGCTATCAGAATCACTCTGGGCTGCTCTGTCCTGATTTTCAGTTAGACCTTGGTCATTAGTGGGAGAGGTGGAAAAACATACACTGTTAGAGCTTTCCAGCTGAAAGAGAGAGCGTCCACTTTCCATGCTTGTGGGCGGTATGTCCTTGAGCAGAATTTCTTCAGTTGATTGTGGGGGGAGGCAAACAGATCTATTTCCGGCCTTCCCCATGATTGTGTTATGAGTAAGATGATGTCTGGGTGCAGCATCCATTCGTGTGCATCCATGATATTTCTGCTTAAGCTGTCTGCCAGTATGGCACGAACTGAGACTGCAGCTGTATATTGAGTTTCAAGGAAAGTTCCCATAGATTCATTGCCAGTCTGTAAAGAGGGTAGGAATGGGTGCCTCCTTGCTTGTTTATGTACCACATAACTGTGGTGTTGTCTGTCCTTATGAGTAGGTGGCCTTGATGAAGAAAAGGTTTGAAGGCCTCTATTGCTTTCATCACTGCCAGCACTTCCTTTTGGTTTATGTGCATGCGCAGCTCTTTGTGACCATAGCCCTTGGATACATCTGCCCTCCATGTGTGCTCCCCAACCTTGGTCTGAAGCATCCGTAGTGATGGTTTGGTTGGCTCTTGGCTTGCTGAAGGGCAACCCGCTGTTCGACTGGCAGGCTTGAGCCCACCACAGAAATTCCTTTTGGAGGCATGGAATGAGTGGGATCAAAGTTTCTAAGCTGTGACTGTGCTGAGTCCATAAATTCCTTAGGTACCATTGTAATTTTCTCATATGCAGCCTTGCTTGTGGGATCAGAAGAATGCAAGATGCCATGTAACCCAGGGCCTGCAGGATTTTCCTTGCAGTCAGCTGAGTTTGCCTGGTCAGATTCTTGAAGTAATCCGGTAGTTTTTGTTTTTCTTCTGTGAGAAAGGCCATTTGGGTGGTTGTGTCTAGATCCGCACCCAGAAAAGTTATTCTTTGGGATGGAACAAGTCTTGATTTGTGGATGTTTACTGTATATCCCAAGGCCTGCAGTAGGTGGATTGCATAATCCAAGTCCTTTAACAAAGTTTGCTTGCTGTCCGCTTGTATAAGGCAGTCGTCCAGATATGGGTAAATTTGAATCCCCTGAAGTCTGCAGTGTGCAATTACTGATGCCAGGCATTTTGTGAATACTCTGGGCGCAGTAGATAAGCCAAAGGGCAACGCTGAGAATTGATAATGCTCTGACCCTGCAAGAAATCTGAGGTGTCTTCTGCAACTTTGTCTGATAGGGACATGCAGGTATGCCTCCTTGAGGTCTAGAGTCACAAGCCAAGACCCCTTGCCCAGCATGGGAAGGAGTTGCTGTAGAGTCAGCATTTTGAATTTTGGCACAATGAGGTAAGTATTCAGTGCGGACAAGTCGAGAATAGGCCTCCATTGATTTTCTTTTCTTGGAACAAGGAATAATCTGGAGTAAAATCCTTGGCCTTGTTCTGAAAGAAGTACCTTTTCTATAGCTTTCATTTGTATTAAGTTGGAAATTTGTTTCAAAGCCTCTGCCCTCTGATTTGGTGGCAGGTCTGGCATGCCTTTTCTTTTTGGCAATGTGTGGAAATGGAACCTGTATCCTTTGTCTATTATTTGCAGTGTCCATGCGTCCCTTGTAATGCTGTGCCAATTTTTTGAAAATAAAGAAAGCTTTTTAAGCTAACTTTTTAAACCGGTAAAACTCAAGTTACCTACTTTCACATCTAACTTTTCTAGTGCACACTGCAGAGTGCATTCTTTTCAATCTTACCTTTAAGCATCCCTGTGACTAGCACTTTCTCTAATACCTGCTGGAAAGCACTAGAAAGCCTTAAACTCATACAAACACTGAACTCTCCTTGTTAACAAGGAGAAATTAATAGTAGGCACTAAACAGCCTATAATTGCAAAGTACCTTGCTAAGAAAACAGCTCCTATACTTTAGGAAGAAAAAAAAAAAAGCTCCAAACCAATCATGTCCAAGGGTCAGCTTCCGGTGATTTCTCCTGTCCACCTGGTGAATCTGGGTATACTGGAGCAATGCAGCAATTGCCTCATGTACACAGACAACCCTCTCCTCCTACCACCCAACACTATAACCTGTGAGAGATGCACTTACATAGCCAAAATGGAAGCAAAGCTCTCTCCACCCAAGATTGTGCTAAACAGTCAAGAGGAGAAGGATAACACCCACACTGCACCTCAAGCAACACATAGCCCTTCTAAACCCGCACCACCAACACCCACATATAGCAACACTAAATCCACATACGCAGAGGCCCTTAACTGTAACCTGCCCAAGCAACAAAGACCTCTGAAGCTGAAACCCAAACAAACACCAATCACAACCAAGGTGTCACATAGTTCACGACACCAGTGTGCCACCCAGCAACAGCCCCTAAGGCAAGATAATGTACCTAACACTTTAGTCATAGGTGACTCTATAGTCCGGCACACTGATGTCCCTCTCACCAGGTTGAATAAGGAGAAAATTACAGTCAGCTGCCAGTCAGGTGCCAGGATCCGCCACATAACGCATGCACTCAAGTCACTCCACAAGTACTAATATGACTCTGTCATTGTCCATGTTGGAGTGAATGACTAGAGACGTACCTCCCTGGACTACATGAAAAGAGAAATGGAAGAGCTCTCGGATCATGTGGCCCAGGCAGGTATGACTCTAGCCCTGAGTAGCATCCTGCCTTCGCCCAGAATGATACCACAATATAAGGATAAAATGATGGACTTCAACAATTGGCTAAGCTTATGGTGTCATTCAAAGGGGATCCAGTATCTGTCTGCCTGGGATGACATGATTGACAGACCACGATGCTTTGCCAGAGATGGTCTGCACCTGTCGCCCCTGGGATTCAGGTTACTGGCTAAGGCTCTTGCCACCCCTATAGTGCCTTTTTTAGGCAAACTTCAAAGGACAAAACCACCACCGTAACAGGTACAAGCATGCAAAATCTGAAGGTAATGCTACTCAATGCTAGAAGTCTAAACCTCAAAAAGCACTCTCTCGAGGCACTCCTAAAAATGGAGAACATCGATATAGTACAGTTTTGTACCTACCATAAATGTAGATGTCCGACAGGCATGCATCTGCAGTCCTTACAAATGGGTTGTCCTGTCGTCAGGCAGCCCTTCGGTCGGCCGGATTCCAAAGTCTGGGTCTGGCCTCGGCTGGTGTCGCACTTCACCCGACGTCATAGCTGCAGTTCTTCGGTTTTAAAGGCATCAGCCGACGCCATTTTCCTCAGTGTTTCTTGCCCCAGATGCCAGGTGCCCTCTAGGAAGGCTAAATTTGGATAAATGCAAATGGTTCCAAATAGGAGAGCGCAAACAAAAAATAAGCATGTATGTACATATATACAAACAAATACACCATAACAGATTCCCCCAGCTAGCTACAAGATGGGCAAATACCCTAGGAGTACCACAGAGGGGAAGGAGGGTGGGTAATCCTGACTGCAGATGCATGCCTATCGGACATCTACATTTATGGTAGGTACAAAACTGTACTATGTCCTTCAAGGATGCATCTGCAGTCCTTACAAATGGGTAGAATACCATAGCCAAACTGGGGAGGAGGAGAAATAGATTATGGTGTAGTTAAGATCCTTACAAAACAGCAGTGGCAAAACCTGCTCGGGATCTGGAGTATAAAGGTAAATTATAATGCTTGGCAAATGTATGCACGGAGCTCCAAGTGGCAGCCTCTAAAATGTCTTTGGTAGCCACTCCTCGTAAAAAAGCTGTGGTAGTGGCTGTAGCCCTTGTAGAGTGAGGCCTGATGTTTTCTGGAGTTTTCTTTCCATGGTAGGAGTAACAAAATCTAATGCAATTTCCTATCCACTTAGAGATCGTCTGTTTTGAAATTGCTTTTCCTTCCATTCCTGTTGCATATGCTACCAGTAGCTGGTCAGTTTTTCTATTGCTCTTGGTCCTGTCCAGGTAGTAACGTAATTGTCTACGTACATCCAAGGCATGCAGAAGTCTTTCTCCCCTGTTTTGTGGGTTGGGGAAGAATGTAGGTAGGTGGATAGCTTGATTTAAAGATACCCTGGAGACCACCTTTGGCATAAAAGTAGGATTTGTTCTCATGGACACTAAGGGCTGTACTGCCATTAATGCCTGTAGCTCAGATACCCTTCTTGTTGAAGTGATTGCAAGCAGGAAAGCAGTTTTCCATGATAAGTACTGTAATTCTGCTGTTGCTGCTGGCTCGAAAGGAGGGAGAGTCAACTTTTCTAGCACAAAGTTCAAGTCCCATGCTGGCAATGGCGGCTTCCTGGGTGGCTTTACATTTTTAAAGCCTCTCAGAAACTGCCTGAGCAGAGGATGTGAGAATACTGGAGGATCCAAGTTGTATTCTGCTGAAATAGCTGATGCACGAATCTTAATGGAAGAATAAGACAGGCCGTTGTGGAAGAGCTCTGCCAAGTATTCCAGGATGTTAGCTATGTTTACCAGTGACACATTCTCTCCTTTTGCAGTACTCCAAATGAGATATCTTTTCCATTTTGCTGAATAATTTTTTCTTGTTGAGGGTCTGCGAGCCTCCAAGATAATGTCTTTAACCCTTTGAGATAAATCTGGGTTATTTGGTCTTATGCAATGTTCCAGGCAGTCAGCTGTAGTGTTTTCAGGTTTGGATGCAGGGTTTTGAAGTTGTTCTGTGTTAACAGCAAGGGAACTAGGGGCAGAGGCCATAATTGTTCCTGAGACATACTCCTCAGTAATGGGTACCAATGTTGCCTTGGCCAGTCTGGAGCTATCAGGATGATCCTTGGACGGTCTTTGATCTTCAGTAGCACCTTGTGCATCAAAGGAAGAGGTGGGAATGCATATGCTGTCAAGTTGGTCCAACTGAAAGATAGGGAGTCCACTTTCCAAGCAAGTGGGTGGTACGTCCTTGTGCAGAATTTTTTCAGTTGGTGATTGTGTGGGGATGCAAATAAGTCTTTCTGGCAGTCCCCATTTCCCTGTAATGGTTTTGAAGATGTCCGGATGCAGCATCCATTCGTGGGCATCCGTGGTAGTTCTGCTTAGTATGTCTGCTAGTATATTTTCTTTTCCTGGCACAAAAATTGCTTGCAGCTGAATGTTGAAGCTCAGTGCCACATTCCAGAGGTCCATTGCCATCCGGCATAGAGGGTATGAATGTGTGCCTCCCTGTTTGTTGATGTACCACAACTGTGGTGTTGTCCGTCCTTAGCAGTTGACCCTGTTGAAGAAATGGTCTGAATGCCTGAATTGCCAGTTTTACTGCCAGCATTTCCTTTTGATTTATGTGTAGGTGCAACTGGTCTTGAGTCCATAAGCCTTGCATGCACTTGTCCAGCATGTGTGCCCCCCAACCGAGGTCTGAGGCGTCTGTTGTGATGGCCTGGCTTGGTTGAGTGCTGTGGAAGGGCAGTCCCTTGTTTGATTGACAGGCCTGGGCCCACCATTGGAATTCTTGTTTCAGGCATGGAATTATTGGAATTTGGGTTTCTAGGCTGTGCTTGTGCTGAGACCATAAATTCCTTAGGTACCACTGTAACTTTCTCATATGTAGTCTGGCATGTGGAATTAATGTTATGCAGGATGCCATGTAACCGAGAGCTTGCAGGACTTTACTTGCTGTTAGCTGGTTCTGCTTTGTTAATGCCATGAAGTAGAAAGGGAGTTGTTCCTGTTTTTCTACTGTCAGGAATGCCATTTGTTTTGTTGTGTCCAAATCTGCACCCAAGAAGGTTATCCCCTTTGGGATGGTATCGGCCTTGACTTTTTTATATTGACTGTGTATCACAGGGCTTGTAGTAGATGAATGACCCTTTCCAAATCTTTTGTTAATTTGATTTTGTTGTCTGCTTGTAACAGGCAGTCGTCCAGGTAAGGGTAAATTTGAATTCCCTGCAGCCTGCAAAGAGCAATTACTGATGCCAGGCATTTCGTGAATACTCTGGGCGCAGTAGATAAGCCAAAGGGCAATGCTGAGAATTGATAATGCTCTGATCCTGCAAGAAATCTGAGGTATCTTCTGCAATTTGGTTGTATGGGGACGTGCAGGTATGCCTCCTTGAGATCTAGAGTTACCAGCCAAGACTCCTTGCCCAGCATGGGAAGAAGCTGCTGTAAGGTCAGCATTTTGAATTTTGGAACAATGAGGTATGTGTTTAAAGCGGACAGGTCGAGAATAGGTCTCCATTGGTTTTCTTTTCTTGGTACCAGGAAGAGTCTGGAGTAAAATCCTTGCCCTTGTTCCATAGATGGTACCCTTTCTACAGCTCTCATCCTTAGTGAGTTATTTGTTCTAGAGCTTCTGTCTTCTGATTTGGAGGTAGGTTTGGCATTCCTCTCTTCCTTGGTAGAGTATGGAAGTGAAACCTGTAACCTTGGTCTATTGTCTGTAAAATCCATTTGTCTCCTGTGATGTAATGCCAGTTTACTGAAAATAAGGCTAGCTTCCGCCTAAGGGTGCCTCTAGTTGTTCCCTGGTAGGCGGTGCTAGAGCCAAGTCACTGTGATTGTCCTGTGGAAGTGGTGGTGGCTGGATCTGTGGCTGTACCTCGTTGGTGGTTAGCCTGCCACTGACGTCCCCTGTAGGCACCTCTGGATTGACCCCTGCCTCTTGAGCGCCTATTCCTGCCTCTCGGAGCTCTGGCGGTGTCTGGAAAGGACCAATTCTTGGAAGGCCAGTTCCTGCTAAACCTTGGAGGCTGGACCTGCAAGAAATCCTTGACTGGACAGATTTTGCTTTATCTTCCACCTTCTTCAGCACCTGCTGCGCAGGGGAGCCAAACAAATTGAGCTTATCCATGGGAGCATCTAGGAGCTTTGATTTAACATGGTCTGGTAAGGACTGCTCTTTCAACCATGCATGTCTTCTGATCACTGTGCCAGTCATGGCTGATCTAAAGGAAGCCTCCAGTGCATCATAGCCGCATTTTAAGGAATGATTACTGACCTGCTGAATGTTATGTACCATTTCCTGTACAGATTTTTTGCCTAATGGTTCATCCGAGGACAGTTTTTTAGTTAATTGGTCTAACATAAATTCCCGATACTGAATCATGTGGAATTGACACAGTTCAAAGCCCTTGCTGAAAGAGTAGCAGAAGTGTAAACTTTTTTACCCCATCTCTCTAAGGATCTAGATTCCCTTTCAGAGGGGAGGGTTTTTTTGGTAGAAGCTGCTACAGCCTTGGGTCCCTGGGAGATAGTTTCGGGATCTGCAAAAGGGGCCTTATACAAATGATAATGTGTGTCCGGAACCCTGTAGTACCTATCGGGCTTAGCAGGGGCCGGAGGAAGAGAATCAGGAGCAGTACAAGCATCATTAAAAGCATCATCCACAACAGTAAGTACTGGAGGAATGGCTAAAGGCCTATGCTGTGGCAAATGCAAAAAGGTTCTAAGCCTTTTCCTAAAGTCTGAAAAATCCTGGCCCTGCCATTGAAATTGTTCCCTCATAACATGCAAGGTTTCCCCAAAAGAAAATTCCTCAGGCGGAGAGGCAGAAGGAATGGAGTCTTCTGCATCAGAGTCCTCATAAGGAGAGAAGGGGCCTTCTGGAGGGTTTGAATTATCTGATTCATCAGAGGAGCCATCTGAAGAAACTGGCTCAGGGGGCTCTACTCTAATCCTCTTCTCTGGAGATGGGCGAGAGGCCCTGTCTGGATGTGGTTGGGATCCCCGGATTAAAGAAATGAGATCCTCTGCTAGACTAAGCATTTGTGAACTAGAGCTAGGCCTGTGAGAGGGGGTCTTAGCAGGCACAGTTTTGGTAGTTTTAGCTGCTTTAGCCCTAGCAAAGGCCTTAATCGACATGGATGCAGGAGGCCTAGCAGCACCACATGCAGGGGTAGAAATATCCAAAGGGATAGTATCAGATAAATCCTGCGTACCTGCAAGAGCAGGTGAGATTTCAGTAGCAGATTCAGCCTGGTTGGATGAAGCCTCGGTAAGAGGCAAGCTTTCGGCCGAAGGAAGAACCGTGGACTCTGTTTCAGCCGAAACAGAGACACTCGCGGTTGGCTTAACCGCGGTTTCGGCCGAAACCACGGACCGCGAGTGTCGGTCCTTTTCCTTGCGTTTTTTGGAAATTTGCGTAGTCGGAGTATCCGATGGCATAATGTAAGCGAAATCGGAGCTGAAAAACTCTTCAGCAAATTCCGACCGACGTCTAAGTGTCCGTCGGTTGAAAGAAGCACAGGCTAGACAAGCTGCTACGTCGTGGTCTGGGCCTAAGCAAGGTAAGCAGTAAGAGTGGAAATCTTTATGAGGTATTTGTTTCCCACAAGTTAAACAGTTATACCCGAAGAACTGCAGCTATGACGTCGGGTGAAGTGCGACACCAGCCGAGGCCAGACCCAGACTTTGGAATACGGCCGACCGAAGGGCTGCCTGACGACAGGACAACCCATTTGTAAGGACTGCAGATGCATCCTTGAAGGACATCTGTGCAGTAACAGAGACCTGGTTCAAGGCTCCAGAGAGCACCCCTGCAATACCAGGCTACAACTCTTACCACTTTTCGGCCACCAAACCAGGACCGAAACACTAAAGGTGGAGGAGTGTCAATATTCACCAAGGATATTCACACCACCAGGCTAGTTGGCCAACACAATGTGTCTGAAATTCTCCAAGCGCAACTAACACTAGGTAAGACTGCAATCCAAACTGTAGCTTGCTACAGATCCCCCACCATACCCCAAGATTCTCACAACACCTTTCTAAACATACTGGAAAATATTAAGATAGAACCAAACACCCTAATACTGGGTGATTTTAACTACCCTGCCATTAACTGGGAAAACTACTCCTGTCCCAACACCTTTGCGCAACGGTTCTTGGAATTCATAAATTCCAATGCCCTGGCTCAACTAATCCATAGTCCCACCAGGGGCTCCAATATCCTAGACCTGGTCATTACCAACATGGGAAATCAATGCTCCATACCTATGGTCACCCCATCATTAGTCAGGTCTGACCATAAGCTAATCACCCTTAACATCCACATCCCACCCCCACCCCCCAGTAAAGAAACCACCATAAAAAACTTCTCCAAAGCAAACTTCATGCTACTCAAGTCAGAAGTAACAAACCTCATAACACCCATGCAGACGGGAACTGAAAGTTCAACTGCTGAATCCTACACTAAGGCACTGTACGAGCACATCCACTCATGCATGAATCGTGCCATCCCAAATAGAACCAAAATGCTCTCATCCAAAAAAAAGGAAGCCAATCTGGTGGTCCCCTGCCATAAACAAACTTTACAACAAAAGGAAGAAACTTTTGCAGAAGAGGAAAATCCCAGGATGCAAAAAACTCCCTTACTAGCCTCGGTAAGAAACTGAGATGCCTCACAAAATCCTCCAAAGCTAGTTACGAAAATAAAATTGCCAAAGATTCCAAAGACAACCACAAAGCATTCTATAACTATGTCAAGAATCTAAATGGCAATGCTCAGATCTGCTCTGAGCTACAACCGAATGGCATTAAATATACTGATCCAAAGGATATTGCCAATATCCTGGCAGATCGATTCAGTGTCAACTTCACCCCCCTCACCCCCTAAATGGCCCATCTCAATACCGGAAGATTGCCAAATTCCAGTAATAACGGCCACACAGGTACAAAACGCACTCTCTAAAGCCAAGAATACAGCATCCATGGGACCAGATGACATCCCGGGCTGTGTACTACATGAACTACAATATGAACTGGCACCTCACCTAAGTGTCATGTTTAATCATAGCCTCACCTCAGGTTTCGTGCCCACTGAGTGGTGCAGAGCTAAAGTTATTCCAATCCACAGGAGGGGATCCACCTTGGATCCCAGAAACTACCGTCCCATCAGTCTGACAAGCCTCATCTGCAAGGCCATGGAGCGTATTATCATGGAACTTATAAACAAAGACATTGGCAACCTTCAAACACTGGACCCCACCCAGTTTGGATTTGTGAAGGGCCGATCTTGTCTCCTGAACCTGATTGACTTCTTTGAATCAGTCTCCAGAGCCATGGACAAGGGTAAGGTGGTCCACACAGCCTATCTAGACCTTGCCAAGGCCTTTGACACCATCCCCCACTCTGGAATCATAGATAAACTTACTAAGTTGGGCATTAATCCCTATGTCACCCAATGGGTTGCTAAATGGCTTACTGATAGAACCCACACTGTAAAAGTAGCCAACTCCAAATCCAGCTCCAGACAAGTGACAAGTGGAGTACCTCAGGGTTCAGTCCTGGGGCGCTCTTGTTTGGCATCTATTTCTCTGAAGTACAGGTCAACACTAAGGGACTCTGGCTAACAAAGTTTGCAGATGACTGCAAACTGGGAGCCATTATTGAATCCCCAAATGATGTGGATACTCTACAAAAGGGCCTTACAGAAACAGATGCTTGGTGCCAGAGCCATGGGCTCAAGCTCAATGCCAAGAAATGTATTGTTATCCCTTTGGGAAAAACATGTATCCATGAATTACCATATAGGTGGCAGTACACTAAACACAGAAAGTGTGATAAGAGACTTAGGGACACAGGTGGACAGTGGTCTCACCTTCGATAACCACATCGCCACAACAGTCAGGAAATCCTTCTATGTGGCACACCTCATCACGAAGGGCTTTTCATCCAGAAAAAAGGAGGTCATTGTCCCACTGTACTCATCCCTCATTAGACCCATTACAGAATACAACGCCCCATTTGCTATGTACCTCTCAAGACATCTGCAACTGGAAAGGCCTCAGAAATACCTCACTAAAAGAATCACAGGCCTAAAGCAGATGCCCTACGCTGACCGCCTTAAAAAACTCCAGCTATACTCTGTCGCATATAGTCTACTCAGAGGCAATCTCTGCTTAACATACAAGGCCATGTCAAACCCAGAGCTGTTGGGACATGCTACACAAAGAAATCCCAATCCCTCAGAGCTACACGCTCCAGGGATCTAAACCTTGTCATCACAATAAACAAAACATGCTGGAGGGATAGGTTCCTGACCCAGAGACTCCCCAGACTCTGGAATAGACTGCACATACATGTCAAGCAGAGTGCCTCTTTGGACCTCAAGAGGAACCTTGACGATTGGACGGGAGAAAGGAAATTCACCCCAGGGATCACGTCAGTCGCCCTGCTAGACAGGGGTCCAGGAAAGTAAATAATGTGGGAAGAAATAAGCCAGGGAATTATGGCTAGGCTTGTATAGGCCCTAGGGCTGATAGCCTAGTACCAACCTATGAACCTAAGATGCTTCTAACTGAGCCCTGGCCGGCGGAGTCAAAACAAAGTCATCGAGTCTGTCCTGGTGTAGCAGTTGTAGTTCCTGCACTACCTCTCTGGTTGGGAGGCTGCCATTGACGGCCTCTGTAGGAGCCTCTAGCTTGCCCTCTACCTCTGGCACGCCTATTCCTGCCTCTCTGACATCTGTCTGAGTCCGGAAAGGACCAATTCTTAGTCGGCCAATTTCTGCTGAATCTCGGTGGTTGGACTTGCAGAAAGTCTGACTGTTTGCACAGATTTTGCCTTTTCTTCAAATGTCTTTAAGACCTCTTGAGCCGTGGAACCAAATAATTTTGGCTTTTCCATAGGAGCATCCAAAAGCTCAGCTTTAACATGGTCTGGCAGAGATTGTTCCTTCAGCCAGGCATGCCTACGTATGACTGCACCTGTCATAGCTGACCTACATGAAGCTTCCAATGCATCATAACCACACTGCAAGAAATGGTTACTAACCTGCTGGGAGTTGTGTACCAGATCCTGAAGGGATTTGCGATCAAGGGGTTCAGACGAAGACAGTTTCTTATGCAATTCATCTAACAAATACTCTTGGTACTGTATCATATGAAATTGACAATTTAATGCCCTCATGGAAAGAGTTGCAGAAGTGTACACTTTCTTACCCCATCTCTCTAAAGCTCTGGACTCCCTTTCAGAGGGTAGAGGATTTCTAGCAGTGGCAGCTGCAACCCCTTTTGGGGCCTGGGAAATAGTTTCTGGATCAGCAGAGTGGGCCTTGTACAGGTGTAGATGCGAGTCTGGGACCCTGTAGTACCCATCAGGTTTGGCAGGAGCCGGAGGGAGAGAGTCAGGGGCTGTACTAGCATCAGAGTACACATCATCAATAACATTCAAAACAGGAGGTATAGCTAAAGGCCTATGCTGAGGTAAATGTAAAAAGGTCCTCAATCTCTTTCTAGAATCAGAGAATTCCTGACTCTGCCATTGAAAATGTTCTCTCAGAGTGTAATGTTTCTCCAAAGGAAAACTCTTCAGGAGGGGAGGCCGAGGGAATAGATTCTTCAGCATCAGAATCCTCGTAGGCCGAATAAGCCTCCTCCTGGTGGTCTGACAGTAGAGCCATCAGTGGACTCAGAGGAGTGGGGGTCAGAGGGCTCAACCCTGGGCCTTTTGTCTGGAGGTGGTTGAGAGCCCCTGTCCGGATGAGGTTGAGAACCTCTAATTAAGTAGATAAGATCGTCTGCTAAGCTAAGAATCTGTGAGCCAGTAGAAGGTGTCTGAGAGGTAACCTTGGGAGGCAAAGCTTTAGTAAGTTTAGCAGCTTTAGCCCTAGAGAAAGCATTAATGGACATGGATGCAGGAGGTCTGGCTGCACCTCGTGCAGGAGTAGACTTGTCTAAAGGAATGGTGTCGGAAGGTTCCTGGACACCAGTTTCAGAAGGTAATTCAATAGCCCACTTGGCCGGGGCCTCTGGGGCCGAGGTAGTCGGTTGTGCGGTTTCGGTAATCGGAAGTACCAAAGACTGTTTCAGCAGAGACCGGGACACTCGCGGTAGGCCTGACCGTGGTTTCAGCCGAAACCGCGGCCCACGTGTCGGTCCTTGTCCTTCCGTTTAACTAAATGCGAAGTCGGAGTCTCAGATGGCATCTTGTAAACAAAACTATCCCCAAAGAATTCCTCTGCAAACTCCGACCGACGTCCAAGAGTTAGTCGGTTGAAGGAAGCACAGGCTGAACAGGCAGAGACATCGTGGTCTGGGCCTAAGCAGGGGAGGCAGTAAGAGTGGAAATCCTTATGAGGTATTTGTTTCCCACAAGTTAAACAATTAACTTTATCTGACATCGGCTGAGGCAAGAAAGAGTCCCCAATGGGGTACTTAGCTTTTTCGAAGTCTTCGGTAGCTGAATCACAGTAGCTGGCCGACCGTCACTTGCGAACTGCGAACTGCTTCTGCTTCGGGCACCACACGGCAAGAAAGACTGAGGAAAATGGCGTCGGCTGATGCTTTTATACCCCAGACGCTCTGACGTCGGGGAAAGTGCAACATCAGCCGAAGCCAGACCCAGACTTTGGAATCCGGCCGACCGAAGGGCTGACTGAGGCAGGACAACCCATATGTGATGACTGCAGATGCATCCTTGAAGGACATCCACATTTGTAAGGTGTGCTTACCCACTTGTTCTGCACTATGCATCAAATCCTGCAACTCCAAGTCTGGTTGTTCAGGTTGTGACATTTTACTTTTCAATTGTGATAACAAAAACTGTTGGTATTTTAGCATATGGAACTGACAGTTTAAGGCCCTCATGGTTAAGGTAGCTGAGGTATATACCTTTTTTCCCCACCTTTCTAAGGATCTGGAATCTCTCTCGGAAGGTAAAGCATTTTTAGCAGTGGAGGCCTTAATTCCCTTGGGGCCGTTCGATGGTTTCTGGGTCAGCAGCATGGCTTTTGTATAGAAATTGGTGAGAGTCAGGAACCCTGTAGTACCTGTCAGGCTTAACTGGGGCTGGAGGCAGAGAGTCCGGGTTAAGGCAGGCCTCCGAGTAAACATCTAGGATATCCAAGACAGGAGGTATAGTCAGAGGCCTGTGCTGAGGTAGTAAGAGAAATTCCCTAAGCCTTTTCTTGGAATCAGAATAATCTTGGCCTTCCCAGTGGAAGTGTTCCCTTAAAGTATGCAAAGTTTCCCCAAATGAGTAATCCTCTGGGGGGATACAGAAGGAATGGACTCCTCCGCATCAGAGTCTTCAAAAGGGGAGTAAGAATGTTCCTGATCAGAGTGCTCTGAAATAATGGAGCCCTGATCAGAGGAGGGGGATTCTTCCTCCACTCTGGGCCTTTTGTCCGGTGGGGGTTGAGAACCCCTGATAAGAGTAATTAAATCCTCAGCCATCTTAAACATCTGCTTTTTAGGCATGGGGCCTGGAGATGGGCCCTGTGTAGCTTGTCTCAGAGTGCATGGCTGCTTTAAACTTAGTGAAAGCCTTGATGGAGAAAGAAGAGGAAGGTCTGAAGACACCTTGAGTGGAGGTAGACCTGTCCACATTTTGAGGTTCAACACCAAGAGTTGCTTCGGTATCTGTAGTCGGGGTGTGGGCAGAGAAGCCTGCGACCTCGGGCACAGGAGACACCGCCAATGAAGTGTAGTCGGTAGTCAGGGGCTGTGTAGGCGCCTCGCTGAGAACCGGACCACGTGTAGTCGGCTTTGGCGTGGTGTCGGTAGAGGCCGCGGACCTCGTGTGACGGTCCTTATCTTTGCGTTTTTTAGACAAAACTGGAGTCTGCGTATCCGATGACATAATATAGTTAAATGTTTTTCCAAAATAATGCTGGGCGAACTCCGCCCGACGCTTAATGGTGCGTTTGTTGAATGTAGCACAAAAGCGACAGACCGAGACGTCGTGGTCTGGGCCTAAACAAGGTACACAGAGGGAATGGAAATCCTTATGCGGTATTTGCTTCCCACATGAAATACAATTATTAACTTTGACATCGGTCAGAGGCAAGAAAAGTTTCCCCAACGGGGTACTTAGCTTTCAAGAAGACTTCGGTTTCAAAATTTTCGTAATTTCAGGAGCTGGCCGACCAGCACTTGCAAACTGCTTCTGCTTCAGGCACCGCGCGGCAAGAAAGACTGAAGAAAATGGTGTTGGCTGGTTCTTTTATACCCCTGTCGCACTGACGTCAGGGAAGAAGCGACGACAACCGACGCCGGACCTAGACTTTGGAATTCGGCCGACCGAAGACCCGCCTGGCGGCAGGAGAACCCCATCTGTTATGACTGCAGCTGTATGCACAATGAACATCCACTGCCATGCATTTGGTAAACACCCTGGGGGCTGTGGTGAGGCCAAAGGGCAGGGCTCTGAATTGGTAGTGACTGGCTCCCAGCCGGAAGCGGAGAAACCTCCTGGAGTGCCTGTTCATTTTGATATGATAGTACACATCCTGAAGGTCTATAGAGCACATCCAATTGTCTTGACCCAGGTAGGGTAGAATGGACTGAAGCGTGACCATCCGGAATTTCGTTCTTTGAACAGACTTGTTCAGTCTGCTGAGATCCAAAATAGGTCTCCAGTCCAGTGTCTTTTTTGGTATCAAAAATAACTTGGAGTAGACTCTGGATCCTTGCTGGTCTGCTGGGTCTGGCTGGATGGCTCTTTTTTGTAGCAGCTTTGAAATTTCTAGTGCTGCTTGACCCCTCAGACTGGGTAGAACGTCTGGAAGGGGCCCTTTTGGCGGTTGTAGGGTATGAATAAAGGGAATTTTGTAACCCTCTGATATGATCGACCGTACCCAAATGTCTTGTGCGAGGGAATGCCAGGATTCTGGGTACAGTGATAGTCTTCCCCAGACTGCCTCCGAAGGTGGACAGTTGGGCAGCTCCTCAGGGGTGCTGGAAGGGTTTTGTCAGAGAAGGATTCTCTGCTACCCTGATTCTGCGGACCCCCCCCCCCCGCCCTTCGGGCGGAGTCTATTATTGTTCCCTCCTCTGCCTCTAGAGGGAATCTCACCACAAGAGTCAGGCAGTACTCCCTGAGGTTTGCAGAACCACATTTTCCCACCTTTCTGACCCTTAGGGTATGGTCTAGAAGGGGTAGAAAAACAAACTCCAGCAGAGAGCCTTGCCTCCCTGCTCGCACCTGGTCAATGTATCCTTCACTTGAGGTCCAAACAAGGCAGAACCATCAAAGGGGGTGTTAGTGAAGGACGCCTTGAAGGAGTCAGCAAAGCTGCAAAGCCGCATCCAGGCGTGTCTCAGACGCCCGTGCCTGTAGCCCTACTCGCTCAATCGGCTGCATAGGAAATGAGCCGCATGGAGGAGTTTACAATAGAGTTTAAGGGTCCCCAGCTGGAAGTTGATCTTTCCTGAGACCCCTCAGCTGATGGGTCCTGTAAGGTATCACCCAGTTCCTTGAGAAGGTCTCTGGAGACGGGTGAAATGGCACATTCAGCGAACGCATAGCAAAGGTCGCTGAAGAAAACATCCGCTTGCCATACCTGTCCATAGTCCTAGATTCCTTATTAGGAGGATGGACAGGTACTGAAGGATCAGCCAACTCCTTTTTAGTGGCTGCCGCCGCCACCACGGCATCAACAGGGACGCCCTTAGTTAAAAACTGCTAGTCAGAACGGGCTGTAATAAATTTTGTAGGCCTCCGGGGAGTTTGTTCCATAGTATCCGGAGCCGTCCACGTCTTTCGAGCCACCACATCCATGAGCGGGTCGAAAGGCGAAGACACCCAGGAGGTGGAAGGGCGAGAACCGAACACATCCAGGTACACAGACTCGTCCTCAGAAGGGTTAAGAGCAGACCAGTTTCCCTCTGCTTAAGAATCTCCAGGATGTCCAAAAATTAGATCCTCAGAGGGGGACCTTGGGGACCCTTCTGAGTCATCCAAGTCAGTGTCCAATGTGACTGACTCAGGGAAGTCTATATGCTTCCTCTTGCATTTTCTCTTTCGAGGGGGCTCCCCTGAAGGATCCGGGGAGGCCTTAGAAGAGGATATGCCCAATGGGGCTACCTGCAGCGTCGGTTCTCCACGCTCAGGGTAGAGACTGAAGCAGGCACCATAGAGGGAGGAGCCGAAGGAGCCGACCGTGGAACAGGCACAGGGGCCAGCACACTCCATGACCTCAAAGACGCCCCTATCAGGCAGGGAAGGGGGTCTCCACTCCGAAGAGACAATGACTCTTCCCAGCACCGAGAGGGATGGCTCCGAGGCCGATGGGGCCAAACACCTGCGCCGAAGCTCCGAGAGGGAGAACGGGGTCGGACAAGGGTCCGATGCCACTCGCCCCCTCGGAGCAGACGAGAGTGTCCCGGCGCCCGGATCCCTCCAAGAATGGAACCAAGGAATAGACCGGAGCCGACGAGGGAGCCGAAAGGAGCATCGGCTCAGATGTTCCAGACCCCTACGATCTCCGGCTCCGAACTCACAGGAAGAGTCGGAGGAGGAATCTAAGAGGGAGTAGTTAAAGCCACTGCCTGATGAGGGCTATGCAACATTTGGGCCAGTGCCTGTGACAAAGTAGTCTAACCACCCTCTCTCGAGGTTATGGTCAGACAGCCTGGAAGACCGAGAGGAGTGGGACCTGTGACTCCGCTCCGATAACAATGGAGACTTCGGAGCAGAGTGGACCGATTCCAGGAAAGGAGACCTGGAATGCTTCTTGCTCAAAGACTGCTCCGACAGCAGAGTCTGAGCCGACTGAGGCCTAGAACCATCGGTTCCGGCCGGAACCGATGCAGTGGTAGTAGTAGCACCACTCGGCGACGGCTCCGAACATGGGGCCGATGGTTTGGCGGGCTTAGAAGGTTTACCCGACGAAGGCTTAGCCGGGGAACCTTCAGGCTTTAACAAGCCTCTCAAAATAAGTTTATTCCTGCGTTCCTGCAGGACTCTTGGACTGAACGCATGGCAGACAGAACAAGAGTCCTGCAAGTGCAGAGGGCCCAAGCAATATACACAAGTATAACAGTCTGTCAGAGACGTCTTCTGACAGCACGAGTCACACTTATTGAAGTGTGAGACCTTAGTGTCTTGAGACATCCCGAAAAAGGGAGGACTGTCTAGTCACAATCAAACACGCACACAAAAAGGTTGCAACAGACTAGGAGAAAAATATATCAAAACCTCACACTTTAATACAATCTAACAAGGCACACACACACACACACACAAATAAGAATGGAAGGGGGATTGGCGAAGGGCCTAACTATTAGGTGAGGGGAAAAAACAGCATCAAAAACTACCTAAGAGGGAATCCTAACAGGGATCTAAAGGTAGTAACTAAAAAATACTATCGCCGATATTTTAACCCCAAAAAGCTGACTAAAAACGAAGAATAATACAACCGGAGCCGGCAAAAAGACGCAACCTCGTAGCTTAAGCGGCAAACGAGATCTGGGTATATCACGCCTAGCATTATGGGACATAGAATAGCCTCCAGCCAGTAAAAATAGCTCTCAAACTTTAGTAATAGGCCGAGTCGGAGCAGAGGTTCGGCTCCGAACCCATCCAGCAAGAATGAAGGCGAGATTGACAACTTAATATCTTAAGTTATGATAGGAGGAGAGGAGATACAAATTGTTACGTATAACCAATCTGCAAAAAGTCTGCAGAAATAGATGGCATTCCAGTGGAAGTTTGGGAGAGGCGGGAAAAACATGACAAAGATCTGAAAGGTTTTCTTTAACACTATTTTTAAACAAATGGGGGCACCAACATCCTGGAAAAAAATTGTGGGGGCCGTAACACCTAAAGATGGCAAAGGCCCATCAGATACAGCTTCATATAAACCCATTTCAATTTTAAACCATGATTATGAAGCGTTTACATTGCATGGGGAAAAAAGCGACAGATCTGGATCAGTATTGTTTTGTGGAGGGGAGAAAAATATATGACAACTAACAAAACAGAGATGATCTAGAGATACACAGAAAGTAAGGAAATGCCACTGTTGGTGGGTCTTGATGAAGACTAAGCTGGGATTTTAGGAGTAGGGCAGTGGAAGTATTTGCATTTCCTGATGAAACAAGGTTCATTTTGGAGGGTTCCTCTCTGAAAAGGTGTTCTGAGCAGAGGAACCATACAAGTGTGTCCTCTTTCCCCTTTATTTGCATCATGTTTAGAAGCACTGAAATAAACAGACTCAAACTCAAGTGTATGTCTGCGCACTTATTACATCAAGAAACTCCACAGACGTGCATGACCATTTATAAGTAAACCTCAAAAAACTACTAGATTCATGCAGTTTTAACACAAACCATTCAAAATCCTCAGGGGTCCCACCCCACAGCAAAAAAATAAACAAAACGACGGTAGAAAAGCACATTCTGTAAATAGTTCCATACCTAACACCATTTTAGGTTTAGGGCTATACAAGTCCTGCAAGTAGATGTTAGTTTGGGTAATGTTAAGAATAGAACTAGTGAGGCAGAACTTAGATGGATCCTTAAGCTGAGAGCTGATAAAGGATCTGGTTTGAACAGCACTGTCTCTATTAGACCGATACTTGATGAGGGGATTACCCAAGGTAAGATACATTTGCCAGTTGGTTGTCAAATTTGTTTCCAGTCTTGTTTTTTTGACCCCATGTGCAGTTTTGTATTTAATGGGAGTTTTTCTTTAAATAAGTAATGTCATCTAGATGCATGCAGTTGGTATATGTAGATGGGAATTGTGGGGCATACTACTGGTGAATTTGAACTGTTTTAATTAATCATACGATTAATGCTTGTGTTTTACTATCATTACGGTCGGATAAAGCCAAGGTTTGTTTGGTGAAAGTGCTTACTGACTTGCAAATATTTCATTAAAGTGTCTATACGTTTCTATCATCTTCGTTGGATGTTTTTATGAATCTAGAACAGAAGCTAAAGGGATAATTAGTTGGGCATATAAAAAACTGCACAATAACTATAGAAATCAGACAAGGTCAGAAAAGACTGTGAAGAGATATTAGGTATTCAATTCACCTTTAAAAAAATCTGGGGTCGATGTATGGTTCCCAAATATGCAACAGAGTCTAGAAGATTTAGATGGACGGCACAGTGATGCAACGGTAGTGCTGTCGCTTAACAGCAAGAGGTTCTTCGGTTCGATTCTCTGGTGGAATGCCCTCTCTGCAGTCTCTGCATGACCTCCCTGCATTCATGTGGGTTTCCTCCCACATTTCAAAGTCCTACATCTGGAGTGTTTCTCCCGGGGCCTCCGCTGAAAACTGGCTTAATTCCAAGTGGGACTTTCCCAGTAAACAAATGTTAAATAAATTTCGAGGGTTTTGCCTGGAAATGTTTGTATACATGGGGTGGGGCCCCTGTGGATTTAGGTTTGCTATAATATTCCTGCCAATCAGTTGCATATGTATGTAATTATTTTGTATTTCCACCTTTTCTTTGTGGACTATATGTATAAAAAAATGTTTTTGTTTTTTTCTCATGTCTCGGAGCTTTTCTCCTCGGGCCTCTATTAAAAATGGACATATAGCCAGTTAGACTAGCCCGGTCAACAAATGTAAAATAAATAAAATGCATAATTTCACACCCCAAGCAAACTTCACGGAATTTTTCCTCAGGTAGACAACAGCAAATGTTGGAGGTGCAACAGGGAAGAAGGGTACATTGGAACACAAGTTCCAATGAGTGTAAGGAGTTAGCAGAATTCAAAAATTCCCTACAGAGCACTCTTGCCAGGAATACTGGGTGAACAAATGACTAATTAAGGAAACTGTTTGGAGCTGGGATACAGGATATGAATTGCCTACACATAGGACTTGTCAAGTTTATTTCTGGTAAGCTGCCAACAAAAGCAATTACTAGAAAATGAAAATAAAAGTCTAAACCAAATATTCTTGAAGTAGTGAATATTTTAACAGAGAAAACTGGAAGTGGGATTTTAGGACAGGGTAAGAGTAAACCGCATAGAGAAAAAATGAAGACTATGGGAAAATAAATGCAGAAAAATGTTTTGGAAGAGGAATGAGTTAAGAGAAGTCAGTAACAACAATTTATGTAAGGTTTTGATTATATAGTATAGAATATTATATGCAATATATGTTTGTAAATGTGAACTTAATGGTTTGATTACTTTTATACAAATGTAAGCGTGTCTATGTCACAAGTGATGATTCAATAAACTTAAAAAAACCAAAGGAGGATACCCAAATCTTTCCTCAAATTTTTTTGTTGAGACCTTCCAATCGAAAACCAATTCCTCCACAGACTATCACATTATTACTTCAGTCACTGACTAGTCTTTTGAGTCTGCAGCATCATCCGACTCAAAGTTCAAGTCTGCTAGACGAGTTTTGGAATTACAAGCGATTTCATGCAAGCTATCCCTTTCTTGTCCTCCCCAGTGTGTCACTGGGAACGAACCCTACATTTTTTCCATATACAATGTATTAGCTTACCAGTCTCTTTCAGCTTCTCCCATTATGGCTCGCCACAGCAGATCACTGGTCCACAAACTGATTGGCAGTGGAGTTTTTACAGTGTCGAGTTGCCAGTCCAGTGCCCAACCTTCACAGAAGGCACACAAACACACATGCACCTACCTGCATGTCTTTAAAACTTGCTCGACCTCAGGGAAGACAGGCAGACTCCACACAGGAGCTCCAGCTGAGAAGTGAACCGGAGAACCTCTAGCTGTGAGGTCACAACGTTAACTGGTGCACCACTGTAGTCAACCAATATATTGACTTCAGTATTTTTCCCAAATTATTTCAGTAAAGGTGAACATAATTCATATATTAGATGGGTACTTGCATATTATCGCAACCAGATTTTCGCAATAATACTGGTTGCTTCCCGATATGTAAATTGTAACAATAATGCTGTGAAAATGTCACAAAGTGTTTTCTTTCACACTGAAATTTGTTTAGATAGGATTAAAAAAGGAAAAGTTTAAGTTCAGGTTTGCTCTTTACCACTAGCACAATCTCCCTTTGTCTGAGGATAGCACCATCACAACACAAAACCAAAGCACTACTGTCAACTTCTCACATACAAAACTACCCTCGAATCACCTGCCATCATCCAATATCAATTTCACAAACCTTTTATTTTTATGCAAGTTTGTTATAAAAGTTTCCTTGCAACTCTGTAAAGTTTGACAAATAAACCACAAAGCATTTCCAGGTCTGTGTTTTTTTCTCGTCAACATTCCATCTTCATAGTTAAAGTACTCCTTTTGACAATGAGACAGCAGCCCAACCATCTGAACCATGCGCGTGTAAAGCATGCAGAACAGGAAGAGGAGTTTCAGTCATTTATCTTCCTGAATGCGGGCAACTCATCTGTTGTAAGTAAAGATGTACAATAACAAGTTAAACTAATTCCCATACTCTTCATGCCAGCATGCATATTACCGCAACCGCAAAAATCTGGTTGAGATAATACGCAAGTACCATTAGATGTTAACAGCACCAAATATATTAGAAAACTAGATAAACACTTTTTCCAAAAGGAAATCAGGACACCATGGGTAAAGACAGATTTTCTAAGATAATTCAATAAAGGTTGCCCCAAATCTAGCAAAGACTTTTCTATCTGGAGCATTTCTCCCCGGGCCTCCGCTGAAAACAGGATCTGTGGAACCTAGTCGGACTTTCCCGGTCAACAAATGTTAAATAAATAAAAAATAAATAAAAAAATATCCTTATCAGATGGAAAGGGAGCAGCATTTAGCAGGGTTTAGAAGCAGCAAAAATTACTGAAAATATCACAACAGGGTCGGACTGGAATTAGAAAATAAAAATTAGTATGACTTTAGGAACTGTATACTATCTGTTCGCTTTCTAAGGGGCAGCAGGCTGCAATAAAAACATCCACCAATGTTAGAAGAGGAGGGACATGTGTGGGTTCAGGAAATTCTAGTTGTAATAAATCACTTTTTTCAAGAAAGTACAGTTGTGTAACAACTTACCATAGCAGTAGATATTATACTAACCACTGCTGCAATACTCCTAATCAACGGGGTTATCACTGCTGAAGTTGAGCCAGGGCACCAAAGCTTTATCTTCCCATGATCACATGTCCAACTTGTGACCTCAACTCGTAAGTGCAGGGGTCTACAGGTGGATGTACGAGAATTCCTCAGTCTGTCTCCAAGCCAGCAGTCTGTAGACCCGAGTCAGTGGTCAGCCAAGAGGGTTGAATCAAGAAATGGCAAGGAAGTCCCTCAGAGGGTGCTGTCCACAGGACAGATGGAGGAATATAGAAAGGTAGTAGAAAATGAATGTAGAGGGGGAGGCAGGTGGAAATAAATACTACAACAGTGATCAGCAAGACTTACACAAGTTCTTACAAAACTGTACTATATCCCGGCTAAAATCACTGTTGCAGTATTCCTAATCAATGGGCGAATCCCAGAGCTGAAGGGAATGCAACAGTGATTGGTTAAGTAAGCTGCAGAACTGTCCAAAAGGCCCAAAAGAAGTCACCTAGCGAAGGCCGCTCTGGACCTTGAAAAGGCATCAAATTCTGTAGTGTTTAGTGAAAATGTGTATAGAAGACCAGGAAGAAGTTTGACCAGGAAGAAGTTTCCAGTATGGCCCTGACATCTACACCTTCGCAGAATGCTCCAGAGGATGCTACCGCCCTGGTAGAATGAGACTGAGGATATGAAGGCAAGGACTTTCATATGTAGACCTAAGACAGAGAATGTCTTAGATCCAGCTTTCAGTTGTCAGCCTAGATGCTGGTGGGCGCAGTTCTGAGTTGATGAATGAGGAAAAAAAAAAAAGATATATACTCACCATAACGTTCCATCTGTGTTGTCTACTTCAGTCAAAATCAAACCTGTGGGTCCTCTTTCATAAAACTCAGCCATTAGCAAGCTAAAGCTTCCAAACTAGAGCTCCTCCTACTCCCTCACTCCTCCCAGATACCTCAGATAGAGTTTGCTGCCAATTCACTTAGAAGAGAGAGTACATACCTTAAAAAAGAAAACTTAGACTGTTCAGGAGTTCAAAACAGGAACAACTGTTCCTAACACTATCCATCAGGTCCTTCAAATACAAGGAAAAGGGAAAGGAGGGAAGGTTGATGAAGACTGAAGCAGGCAACACAGATGGAACATTATGGTGAGTACATAACTTCATCAAACCCGTGGAACAGAGTCTGGGTGACCTCCATGGAAGAATATTCCGGAGAGCTGCAGACCCAGAAGCAGCCCTATTCCTGGAGATATCAAGTTTGTAATGTGACAAAGGTGTCCGAATCTGCCCATGAAGCAGCCGCACAAATGTCTTCCAAAGAGACCCTAGACCGAAAAGCTTGAGACGTGGTTATGGAGCTGATAGAATGAGCTATGACTTGCCTAAGTAAGTGAACATTCTTAGAAGAGTAGATGTAACAGACAATTCCACAACCACCTAGCTATGGTAGCTTTGACAACCAGTTTCCCTTTTTTGGAATCTGTGTAAGCCACAAACAGTTGGCCAGATTTTCTGAAAAATGTTCTATCCAGGTAGAAGAGCAATTGTCTATAAATGTTTAGCATGTGCAGCATTACATTCCCCCTTATTCTGGAAATTTAAGATCACAGGGAGGTTTGATGGATTAATAGTATTTTCTGTAGCGACCTTGGGTAATCAAGACGGATTAGTATGTAGAGTAACTGTCTTTATGAAAGATAAGGTAGGGAGATTTGGAAGATGAGACGACGCTCCAATACTCTTGGCAGAAGTGATTGCCACTAAAAAAGTGGTTTTCGCATACAAAAATTTAAACTCTACCTTTGCTGCTGGTTCACAAGGAGGTAAGATCAGTGCTTGGGGAACCACAGTGAGGTCCCCACAGAGGAATAGGGTCTTTGATATGTGGACAAAGTAAAAACGCACCTCTAAGAAAAACTTTGCAAAGTCTAGAAGAAGCTAAGGAACCAGAATTTTCTCAAATATGGAAATTAGAGATGGTTGCCAACTGAACTTTGACAGGAGAAAAAATGGCCCCAGAATAACCAGCTATGAAGTCCAATACTGCCATAACAGGCAGTGAGTGGGTCAATGCAGTGCTCTTGGGCCCATATGGAAAACTTTTTCCACTTTTATAAATTTTCCTGGAGGAGGTCTAATGGGAAGAAACCAAATTTTCTGAACTAGGGAAGAAAGCCTGGAATGACTAGCCATCACTGGAATTGGAGAAACCATGTGGTTAATTTCAAGTTGTGCAGATCTGGACTGAGTTGCCCTGAGGGGTGAGTCATGAGATCTGGAAAGGTTTCCAGCGTCCACAGCAGGCAAATCAGATGAGACCACAAGTAGGTGAACTAGACTTGCCAATGCCAGAAGGGAGTAATGAGGATAACTTTGCTCTTCAACCTGCTTGCTTTCTGAAGAAATTTAGGGAACAGAACAGGTGGAAATGCATAAATTAGACCGGGAGGCCAAGCATGGGCTAAAGCAGCTCTTAGTGACTGTCCCTACAGAGGGATCAGAGCAAAGAACCTACTACATTAGTTGTTGATGGGAGAAGCAAAGAGGTCGCAGAAAGGTTTACCTCCATTTGAGGAAAATCTTGTTTGCCACTGACTGATTTAGAGACCACTTGGGGGCCATCAATAAAACTCTGCTGAAGCTGTCCGCCAGTATGCTGTGCTCCCCTAGAATGTGCGTTGCAATTAATAAGCGGTTGGCAGACAGCCCACTACCACACACTCTCTATAAAGGGGGTAAGAACTGGTACCACCTGGTTTGGCGAGGTACCACACAACTGACATTTTGGTCTGAATCGCAATAGTCTCTACAGGAAGAAGGGAGTGGAGTGCTTGCAACGCCAGAAGCACAGCCTTCATCTCTAGAATGCTGATATGCAGGTTGGTGTTCTGGGGGGTTTGCATGCCTTGAACTGTCCATTCCAGGTAATGACCACCCCCCCAACTGGGAGGCGTCCATGGGCAGCGTGGCGATGGGAGTAGGAAGAATGAATTGTCAGCTTTTGGGTCATGAAGTCACCATAATAGAGAATTTCTGCACACCCATGACAATCTTATAGGATAGTTCAGGGGTTGCTGCAGAAGGGACCATGGAACTGACGTCCACTCGTGTAAACAACCTGTCAGCAGTAATATTGTTGTGGCCATAAAGCCCAAAGCCTTGAGGACAAGATTTACTGGAGGGACTGGAATAACTAGCATTTGTCCTATATACATCCTTAATGAATGAATCCCGTCTGGCAGAAGATCAGCCAGGGTTACAAACAAGCTCCTATAAAATCTATGGTTTGTACTGGTGTAATTGTGACTTCTGAAGAATTATAGTGATCCCTAAAGTTGGGGCCAATAGCAAGAGAAAGTCCCTGGTCTGAATCAGTAGATGCCCGGTTGGTGCGACTAGGTGCCAGTCATCCAGATAACAAAACATGTGGAGCTGCAATTACTGTCATGCATTTGGTGAACACCCAGGGGGCTGTGGTGAGACCAAATGGAAGCATTTGGAACTGGAAGTGGCTGGCTCTTTGCCTAAAACAGAGGTACTTCTCTGGAAAGCCTGTTCACTTTGATATGATAGTACGCATTCAGGTCTATCGATCACATCTAGTCGCCCATCTGTAGAAGAGGCAGGATGGACTGAACCATGACCATCCTAAACTTCATAAGTTTCATTGATTTGTTCAGATACGTTAGGTCCAGTATGGGCCTAAAGTCCCATTTTCTTTGGTACAAAAAAAAACAGGAGTATATTCCTGATCCACGTTAGTCTGGAGGGACCTCATGGATGACTTTTTTGAAGCAGCTTTGTGATTACTAAAGCTGCTGCCTCCCTCTGATTGGATGGTACATCAGGGATGATTTGTTTTGGCTTGGGGAGATTTAAAAGGGAATGGAGTAACTTTCTGGATATATGGATTCCTTGTACCCATTGGTCATTCATGATGGCTAACTAGGCTTTTAGGTTAAAGAAGCCATGTCCCCCGACTGCCTCCAGAGAGAGAGTGTCAGGCAACCCTTCAAGGATGCTGCAAGGATCCCTTCCACAGGAAGATCTTGAAATCCTTGATTTTGCAGGCCTCCTCTGCCACGCGGGCAGTGTCCACCACTCAAATTATCCCCTCCTCTGCCCCTGGGGGAAAAAAATCTCCCTAAGCACCCTGGAAAGGAACCTGGGGCTTCCTGAACCACAACTTTTCCCCCATGCTGGTTCCTGGATAAGGGCCTGTGGGGTAGAGAAGATTCCAACAGACAAGGTCTTTCAGTCATTCTCACTGCAGGTGTCTCTCTCGTACTGTTGGTTCAAAGGAGGAGGAACAGTCAAAGTGAGCATTGACCAACACCTTAAAGAGTTCTGCAAAGTCACACAGCTGCATCCAGGCACAACACTGAATGGCAATGCCAGAACCAGCTGCCCTAGAGGTACCCTATACTGCATGAGAGGTGAACCTCGTAGATGCATTAGAAATGGACTGCAGAGTGGCTATACAGGAGGAGTTCTGCTT
Organism: Protopterus annectens; assembly: GCF_019279795.1. Lineage (NCBI taxonomy): Eukaryota > Metazoa > Chordata > Ceratodontiformes > Protopteridae > Protopterus > Protopterus annectens. The sequence goes on from NC_056743.1 coordinate 813,377,672, forward strand.
CTCTGCCATCATGGACTCGGGGTCAGAGCTACAGAGTTCCTTACTCAAGTCCCTCTGTAGCCTCATAAAATGGGAAAGATAGCTCAATGCTCTGACTGCAAAAGTGGAAGAAGTGTAAATATTTTCCAGATCTGCTCATACCCCCTAGACTCTCTGTTAGGGGGATGGACAGTAGAGCTTTCCTGGGCAAGCTCTTTCTTGGTGGCCAACACATGCATCTACTGGAATACCCTTTGACCAGTGATATCATGGGGGGGACACTAAGAACTTAGTCAGCTCTTTTAGGGATCATCTGTGCAGCACCTGGTTTCTTCCATGTCCTTGCAAACACCAGGTCCACTACGTGTGTCTGCTAGGGGAGGGACACACCCAGGGTGTAGATTGGCAGGTCCTGAAGGCCTATAGGAACACTGACTCATCGGGGGTTGGGTTTGGGGCAGACCAGCCACCTCTCTGACTTAAGACTTCTAAAATGTCTCCAAAGGAGATGTCAGGTGGAGATCTAGGGGACCTCTCCCCTTCATTACAGTTAATGTCTGTTGTGACAGATTCCTCTGGGGAATCTACGTGTCTCCTTGTCCTTTTGAACCCTTTCTTCCAAGAACTCTCCTCGGTGGGGTGTTCCTGGAGGGGTCTGAAGTAATTTGGGCTTCCACAAGTGGGAGAGACTGGAGGCCCTGAGGGGCCAGCTGCACAGTGGCAGAAGTGAGGTGTCTGATGCACAGCCAAGAAGGGGAAGGGGTGGATCTGCTACAGTAGAAGCCAAGAATCTCCTAGGAACAGAGGACCCACTCCACAACTTCAAAGGCAGTGGGATTCCCAGAGTCCCAAGGAAGCCTCTCCCGCCCTGAAGGATCAGAAGCAGTGCGTCCCTGGTCTCCAGTAGCCCTCCGCTCTGAGGGAGGAGTCGGCACTGAGCTGTTGAATACCGAGGCAGAGAGTGAGCTCTGAGACTTAGGAGTCAAAGTCATCCCTCCTGAATAGACAGAGGCTTCAACTCAGACATGTGCTTGGCCACAAGCAAATCGGGGAAGCAGTTGGACTCAAAGTTAAGATAACTGCCGAACCTGAAGTCTCGCCCCCTGGGACAGATGGATCCAAGAGTTCCAATGCAGCAGGCAGGATTGAAGGAGATACTAACTTGCAGGTGGAAGCTCTGCTCATGGACCCAGTCGGGGACGGAGCTGGAATGACCCCCATATGGACTTGTGTGTGGAGAAATTTCCTCAGCAATCTGTCCACCTCATTCTCTGATGAGCTCCGAGAGGACCCGATGGAAAAGGAGACAAAACACCTGGAGTGAGGTCTGGGAGAAACATCCTTAAAGGATACACTCAGCACTGATGGCCCCAACAAGACTACTGGGACACAAGGCGGAGGGGTAGGTGGAGAAATCTGAGCCGAAGGGCTCTGCTCAGACACTCCTGGTGCCTTGTTGGGAGGCTCCAAAACAGCTAGAGAAGGGGTCCAGGAACCATTTCTTACAGTCCCTGGCCTCCTTAGGTTTATTAGCAAGGGTTTGAAGCGCTTGAGACAGAAGGGATAAGCTGGGGAGGGAGGTGGAATAAGCCCTTTTAAGACCAACTTATTCCTTCCATCTGCAATAGCTTGACGGAGGAAGGGCTTGCAGATAAGAGTACACCACTTCAAGGTGTGCAGGCCCCAGACAGTAAACGCACTACCTGTGAGCATCAGATACAGGAATCTCGTGCCCACGGAAGTGCATTTTTTAAAACCTACAGATTTGTCAGATTACTACGACATAGTGGAAGAGGAGAAGAAAGAAGGGCTCAAATGGGAGAACAAACTTGCAAGAAAAGGAAAACTATGCTAAAGATTTTTTTTTTTTAGTTAACCAATACAAAATGCTAAAGAGAAGGCTGGCAAATAGCCGAAAGACCAACTCACGTACCACAAATCTGCAAAAAATAAACCCAAGCAGCAACTCTAAACTAACTACGATGCGTTGCTGATGTGTGGCAAATGAAATCCGAGGCATCTAGGAGGAGTGGGGGATTAAGAGTAGGACAGGAGGAGCTCTAGTTCGGAAGCTTTACTTCGCTAATGGCAGAGTCAGTTCCAAAGGCAGAACCATAACCCATAGGTTTTATGAAAAATGAACAGATAAAATAGTTGTGTAAAATCTTACCATAACCTTAGATGTCCTTCTCTTCCATGTTGCAGTATTCTTATTGTGGGATCCTCTGCCTCAGGTGACCCGAACGTCGACTCCTATGCAAAAGCCGAAGCCTGGTTGCTGCCAGTGCGTGGAACGTCACACGCAGGGCCATAAACCAGGGGCCTTGCATATAAACATCTGCATGCACAGATCTCGGAACAGACTGCCCAGTCGGACAATAGTCTAGGTAGTGCCTGATGATGCCCTCTAGACAGGTGAAATGTAATTAAGGGGAATAGGAGAGAGGGAAGGAATACTGCAACATGGAAGAGGACATCTATAGTTATGGTAAAATTTTACAGAACTATTCTATGTCCTTCTATTCTCATGTTACAGTATTCTTACTGTGGAAGAGTACCACTGCTTAAGAAGGAGGCAGGGTGGAAGGAGAAGTAGCAGATTCAAGGAATCCCTGCAGGATTGCTCTTGCAAATCCTGTTCTGGAAATGTGATCCAGTTTGCAATGTTTGGTGAAGGTATGTATGGAAGACCAAGTAGCTGCTCAAGGATGGTGGTTGTTATCCAGGCCTTTTAGGAAAGCCCCAGAAGAAGCTACAGCTCGTGTGTGCCCTGACCCCATGAGGCAAATGTTTTCCATGGTAGGAATAGCAGTAGAAGACAGTTTTCCTTATCCAGCAGGAAGTAGTTTGTTTGGCTACTGCCTTGCCCAGGGCCCTGGGATGCAAGGGGACAAAGAGCCAATTAGACTTTCTAATGGCCTTGGTTTTGTCAAAATGAAACCTTAGTTTCCTATAGACATCAAGGAAGTGGAGAATTGTCTGTCAATTTTAGAAAGAAAGAAGGTGGGTATGTGAATAGATTTAGATTTAGTGACAGCTCATTGACCACTTTGGGCATGAAGGCGGGGTTGGTGCACAGGCTCACCCAAGATGGTGTAGAGTTGGGATGCCATTAGCGCTTGTAATCCTGAAACCCTTCAGGCTGAGGTAAGGACCAGTAGGACTGTCTTCCATGTGCACATCTGCAGGGAGGCACAGCTGGCTGGCACAAATGGGTCAAATTAAGTTTTTCTAGAACATAGTTTAGTTCCCAAGGTGGCGGGATAGGCTTCTTTGGTGGCCTAATGTGCAGGACTCCTTTGAAAAATAGGAACGTTCATTTGTCTGCAACATGTGGGACAGATCTAGTTTGTCTGCAACCTGTGGGTTACGGATCCGATATCGGATCCGAGCCGGCAACTTGTTTCAAGCTAATGGATCCGAGCTCCTAGCCCCTCCCTTCACCCATAATCCCCTGCTAACCTTTCATGACCTCAGATCTAGTTTGCCGCGCTTGTGATGGCTGGACCTTTTTGAGCTCTGTCAGATAAGTCAAAAAAAGTTAACTTTTTGAATTATTTCTTGTCAGGAAATACTTTTTTTGTTTAAAGTAATATTTGCATAGTGTGTCTGTGTTAGGTTCCTTAATTTTTTATTAATACCCTCCCTTCACTGGTCGCTAGTGTGCGAGTGTTTGTTGCGTGTCTTTTGGGGCCTGTATGTAGTTTTTCTTTTTTAGTTAAAAAAAAAAAAAAAAAAAAAAGGAATGGCTGAGGCCCCAAAAGCCATATTTTCTAAATGTACCGAGTGTGGCCATAAGCTCTCCTCGGCTGATGGCCACACTCGGTGCGTTCGGTGCCTTGGGGTTTAACACCTCACCTCGGGCTGTACTAACTGTGCAGCGTTCAACCCCAGGGCACTGAAAGAACGGAGGTCGAAGCTGGTCCTGGCGGGACTTCTAGCTCTGAATTCAGCTTCGGCCTCCGCTACTTCTGCTACTCCTGTGGCTCCATCACAGCCTGTGATGGTTGCCACTCCTGCCCCCCTGCCTCCGACTGGGACTCAAACTCCCGCTAAAGTGTCGGAGGACAGGGAGGCCAGGAGGGAGAAGCACCACAAGCGGTGGGCCGAGACCTCCGTTTCGGCCCCGCCAGCTAAGCAGGCTTCTCCCTCCATTGCTTCTAGGTCTCCTCCTCCTCGGCTCCGATCCCCTTCTTTCTCCCCGGGGCCCAAGGAGGAGGAGACCCGATCTCCGTCGAGGTCATCGAGGCGGCATTCCAGGCCTGCCTCGGTGGCCTCTTCGAGATCTACATTCAGTTTATCTGATGTAGACTTGGACCGGATGATGCGAAGGTTCATCCAGGCCCAGCTGCAGATGGGAGTGCTCTTGCCTCCCCCCCCCCTCAGGGGGGGGAGCTCGACACCTTTTTTCCACCCAATTGCTCCTTCTCCGACCCGCTACCCGGGTTCGGAGCGCTCGGAGCCAAGCAGCCTTGGAGCCGGGGGTGGGTCGGCGCCGACAGTACTTGGTACTTGGGATCCGACCCTACCCTCGAGTCTGTCGGATCCAACCTCTCTGAGCCGTGGTCAGAGCTTCGGATCCGGGGGATTCAGTGTGCCTTCGGCTCCGTCCAGGTCGGAGCACACTGGTCCCTCAGATCCGACTGTCTCGGCGCTGGCTCCGATCCCTTCATCGGATCAGAGTGGGAGCCGACTTTCGGATCCATTGGAGAGTGGCTCTCCCTCGGCATTCGATGTTGTGGAGAGGGCTCTGTTGAGAGCATCCGGACCCCCGGTCCTTGCATAGACTCCTCCCTGCACTCCCGCTCTGCTGGGCCAGGCTTCCATCACCCGGCCAAAGGGACAGCCTGCTTCGATGTCACAGACAGTTCCATTGGAACAAGATGTTGTTGGCGAGGCCTCCTCGGACAGTCCCCCCGAGGAAGCTCCCCGCAAGCATAAGTGCAAAAGGAGGCACGTGGACTCCCCTGAGTCCTTAACAGAGGACACAGACTTGGAGGAAGGGGAAGGCTCCCCAAGATCACCCCCTGAGGATGTCTCCTTTGGAGACATCATGGAGATGCTAAGAATCAGAGGTGGGTGGTCTGCCCCCAAGTCTTCCTCTGACGAGTCCGTGTTTCGAAGCATTCGAGGCAGGCCAGTCTACCTCCTGGGTGTCCCCTCCAGCCGATCCCCTGGTGGACCTTATTACCACCAGGGCATGGAAGGATCTGGACACAGTGGAGCCAATACCCAAATGACCGGACAGGATTCTTAGCCCCCCTCAGACCGGTCTTCATTAGAGTAAGGGCCCCCCTTGTAGATGCCATGTTGACGGCGGCAGCCACAAAGAGGGAATTGGCTCAGGAGAGTCCCTCAGTCCATCCACCAAGCAGAGAGTCCCGTATGATGGATCGCTTAGGGAAGCGAGTCTTTAGTTCAACGACCTTCTCAGTAAGGTCTCTGAACTATATGGCACATGTCATCAGGATGCAGCAGGGATCTTATCAAAGAATACGCTGCATCCCCCCCCCCCCTCGAGTCCATGTCGGAGGAGGATAAACAACTTTACTCCACCCGAATGGCCACTCTGAGATCTATTTCAAACAACTCTATGCGGCTATTGTCCCACGCCACAGAGGGAGCCGCTAGGGCCAGCGGAGCAGGCCTAGTCATGAGACGTCAGGCCTGGCTTCGTCATTGCGACTTTACGGAGCCCTTTAAAGCGTCCTTCGCGAATGCCCCCTTTGATGGTTCTGCCCTTTTTGGCAAAACAGTTCGCGAGACTTGTCCAGAGCGAGGAGGACAGGAAGACGTTGTCTGCCGGAGTCAGCTTCTCTGCTCCCCAGCGGTCCTTTTCAAGGAACCAAAAGGGTCAGAAGAAGATGTGGTTCTGAAAATCAAAACATTCCCAACCAGCTCCGGACAACCAGTCCTGCCGTGGCAGAGGTGGACAGGGAGGATGTCGCCCTAGAGGCAGAGGGGCTCAGAAATTTCGGGTCCAGAGAACCTTTCTCTGAACTGCCCGCGCAGCAGCCCTGAGGGGTTGCCCGGCTGCTCCAGTCTGGAGGCAGTCGGGGGGGCGTTTTTCGAAGCATCTAGCGGCATGGGAGTGCATCACAACAGACCGCTGGGTGCTTCGCATCATATCCAGAGGGTACAAAATACCAATTCTCCATGTCCCCCAATCCAAGAACCTCCCCGATGTACCACCCGATCACAGGGAGGCTGCAGCCACAGAAATACAGCAGCTGCTAAGAAAAAGAGCCATCCAGCCCGTCCCCCAAGACCAGCTCGGATTAGGGTTCTGCTCCAGGTTCTTTTTGGTGCCAAAAAAGACGGGGGATACGAGACCCATCCTAGACCTTTCCCGCTTGAACCTGTCAGTAACCAAGGAAAAGTTCCGAATGGTCACTCTTCAATCTATCCTCCCCCTTCTGAGTGAGAATGATTGGATGTGCTCTATAGACCTCAAGGATGCGTATTACCACGTCTTAATGGACAAACGATCCAGGAGGTTCCTTCGCTTCCGGTTGGGACCCAGTCACTACCAAGTTCAGGGTCCTTCCCTTTGAGCTCACCACAGCCCCCCGGGTGTTCACCAAAGTGTTAGCAGTGATTGCGGCCCACCTGAGACCCCAGGGAATTCAGGTCTTCCCGTACCTGGACTGGCTCCTGACCGCACCAACAAGGCATCTACTTTGCTCAGCCAGAGACTTCTTTCTCCATCTAGCCCCACAACTAGGCATTACTATCAATGTCGACAAATCCCTACTGGCTCCAACACAGATCATAGAATTTATAGGTGCCAGAATAAACACCCGAGATTTGCGAGCCTTCCTAACTGTGGAGAGAATCAGAAATCTTCAACTTAATGTGCGGGCTATCCTTCATTAAGAGGCTTCACCAGCGGAATTGATCCTGAGGGCACTAGGCTCCATGGCAGCAGCAATTACACTCCCTCCATGCGCCCGTTTGAACATGCGAGTCCTGCAATGGACTCAGTTGGTGCAATGGTCCTTCCTATCCCTCCCTCTCCACCATCCCATTGCTATCAGCAAGGCTTGCAGAAGGGCGTTACTATGGTGGCTCCAAGCATCAAACTTCCATACAGGCCGTCCCTTCTGCACCTCTCCCCCCATCGCCACGGTGACCACGGACGCTCCCCGCCTCGGATGGGGGGGCATTGCTCAGGCAGGACAGTCCAAGGCACGTGGAACGATAGAGACCTCCCTGCATATCAACGTTCTGCAGATGAGAGCGGTGCTGTTAGCGTTGCAAGCACTTCAGAGCTTCCTCCCCACTGGAACGATTGCAATTCACTCGGACATGTCAGTGGTCTGGTATATCAACAAACAGGGGGGAACCAGATCTTATCCTCTTTGCCGCGAAGCCATGAGAGTGTGGGAATGGGCGATCTCCACCAACCGCTTTCTGACTGCAACGCACATTCCGGGGAGGACCAACATCCTAGTGGACAAGCTCAGCCGCACCCTTCTTACCCCCTACGAGTGGTCTCTCAATCCTCTAGTAGCGAAGCAGATATTCGCAACATGGGGGCAACACTGCTGCGATATTTTTGCATCTCCATCAAACGCCAAATGCGACAATTTCTTCACTCTAATCCCCCCACCAGGGGAATCTCCAAGAGACGCTCTGGTGCATGCTTGGCCACCCAGACTACTCTATGTCTATCCTCTTCTTCCAATGATGATACAACTCTTACAGAAAGCCTCGCGGTTGGGGAGCAAAATGATTCTCATTGCCCCATTCTGGCCTCGACAAATTTGGTTCCCTTACCTGTGGTCTCACCTTGTGAATCACCCTTGGATTCTAGATCCCATCCCGGATCTCATCTCCCATCCATTGGACTTGCCAACTCCAAACCTGGACAATCTGAAACTGACAGCTTGGTTGCTCCAGTTCCACTCCTAGTTAGGACTCCCGACAGCTCTTCACCAGTCAAAGCCATCCTCATGGTAGCACATAAGCCCTCCACCAGGAAGGTATATCACAGCAAATGGAAACGTTTTTCCATCTGGGCGGAGCGCCGAGAGCTAGATCCCTTTATGGCTCCTCTTCCATCCATTTTAGACTTCCTAACTGAACTCTTTCAAGAAGGTGCTAGTTGTTCAACTGTCAAAGTGCAATTGGCAGCCATTTCTCATTATCATGTGGGACATGATACAGGACCCTTGATGTCAGCCAAATTGTGTAAAACCTCTCAAGGGTACCTTTCTACTTAGACCTCCTGTAAAAGAAGCCATACCCCCATGGGATCTTTAGTTCAAGCCTTGACTGCTCCACCATTTGAACCCGCTGCTTCAGTGGACCTCAAATTCTTGTCATGGAAAACGGCATTCCTTGTAGCCATTACTTCAGCGAAAAAAAGTGTCGGAACTTCAGGCTCTTTCTGTAAAACCTCCATACCTGATTTTTCACCCAGATAGAGTGTACCTCAGGATCAATCCTTCCTTTCTTCCCAAAATAGCATCAGAAACCAACATAAACCAATCCATAAATTTACCGGTTTTCTTCCCTAAATATCAAAATAAGGGTGAATACAAGCTGCACTCATTGGATGTTCATAGACAGCTATGTTTTTATACCCATAGGACGGCTGGCCATAGACAATCCGACCAGCTGTTCATTTCCTTTGCCAAATTTAACTTGGGGAAAGCTATCTCTAAAGTATCTTTATCTCGCTGGATTTCCCAATGTATCCTGCTAGCTTATCAAGCCTCTGATAGACCCGCACCAGAAAGAGTTTGTGCTCATTCCACTCGCTCCATTTCTACTTCTGCGGCTTTCAAGTCTAGAGTTCCTTTGGATGATATTTGTTCTGCAGCCACTTGGACTTCATCTCATACCTTTATCAACCACTACAAGCTAGACCTGCTTTCTAGAGGGAGAGCATCCTTTGGCTCTGCGGTGCTTCATAATATCCTTCCATGATGGCCACCCAGGGTGCAGGTAGCTGGGGACTCTGTCCCACAGGTTGCAGACAAATGAACATTCCTACTTCAGATTTAGAAGTTATGTACTCACCATAACGTTCCATCCGAGTAGGTAGTTCATTTGTCTGCAACCATCCCCCCCCCCCTCCTTCCCCCTGACCTTCTTGGATCTATTAGTTTTTTTTTTAGGTACCCTTTCTTGGATATATATGGAGAGGCAAACTCGATCTGAGGTCATGGAGGGTTAGCAGGGGATTATGGGTGAAGGGAGGGGCTAGGAGCTCGGATCCATTAGCTTGAAACAAGTTGCCGGCTCTGATCCGATATCGGATCCGTAACCCACAGGTTGCAGACAAACTAGATCTGTCCCACAGGTTGCAGACAAATGAACTACCTACTCAGATGGAACGTTATGGTGAGTACATAACTTCTAATTAACATCCAATCTGGAGAGTAGAGAAGGGTCCAGAGGTAACTGGCAGAGACGCCAGATGAGAGCCCTCAGTAAAGAATATGAAAGGTCTGATTTTATGAGCTCTCACACAGGCTAAGACTACAGGAATATCCACTTGAAAGGGGTCCCTATGCCTTTGGAGGCACCATTTAGAGAAACTTTCCCATTTGGAAACATAGGACATTATGGTATTGGGTTGCTTGGCCTACTGCAGGATAGACAGCAGGTCCTCAGTGTAGCAGTGTCTGAAGGGAATTAAAAGTGCATCACTCAGTGTTAAGCAAAGCATCTGCAAGTGCGGGTAAATGAAAGATCCCTTCTGTTGTGTGAGCAGGTCCACCTTGAGAGGCAACTTGTGGTGATTGCCCTTGGCAAGAAATTGGAGAGAGAATCAATGCTACCTTGGCCAATAGGGAGTCACCAGCAAGATTTTTGGCACGTCCCTCCTGATTTTTAGGACTTTCTGAATTTGGGGGAAGGGAGGGAAAGCACACAGAAATAGTCCCTTCCACAAGATGGTAAAGTCGTACAGCCTTCATGCTAGTGGGGAGGGGGGGTCTTTGGCACAGAAGATTTTTAACTGTCTGTTCTGGGCGGAGGCAAACAAATCTATTTGAGGTGTGCACCACTGGTGGACAATGTCTAGGAATACATCTCTGTGCAACATCCACTCTTGATGGAGAGAATTATCTGCTGAGAGCATCCACCTGATGGTTTTCCTGGGATGGAATACAGACTGCCTACAGTGAAATATTTTTCAGAGAGGCTAATTCCCATGCTTGCATTGCTAGCCTGCAGAGCAGGTAAGACCTGGTCCCCCTTTGTCTGTTGATGTACCACATTAGTGGTGTTGTCCGTGAAGGTTTGAAGGGGGCCTGGCTGCATGAGAGAAAGGCCTGCAGGGCTAGGTTGACTGCAGTCATTAATTGCCTGGCTAACAGGTAGTTGACAGACGGTCCTGAAATGGCTGACCAGGGAGGTTATCTTGTCCTGCATCCCAGAAGGTTTTGTCCTGTGCCAGGGCGAAGGAAGTTTTTTTTTTTCACTTTTTGTGTGAATCCCAACCTGTGGAGCAGCGACATGAAGAGCAGATGATTTCTGAGGGTGTCTTCTGCAAGACTGAGGATGTCATCTCGGCATGGGAAGATCTGAATGCCCTTGGTCGTGCAGTAGGCTACTGCTGGGGCTAGGCATTTTGTGAAGACTCTTGGTGCAGTGGATAAACCAAAGGAAGCAATAAATTGAAAGTGTGAACAGGGTCCAAAGGGTACACACTTCCTGTGGTTTGGGTGGATAGGTATGTGGAGGCAAGTCTCCTTCAAGTCCGAAGTGGCCATGAATGCCTTGGGTGGCAGCAGTGAAAGTAGGCTTTGAAGGGATAGCATTCTGAAGGACCTTTAGAAAGAGGTTTAGGAAGGATAGATCCAGGATGGGCCTCCAAGGGCCGTCCTTTTTTGGTACCGGGAATAACCCTAGAGTAGAACCCTTTTCCTTCTTGGCCAGGGGGGAGGGATTCTATGGTCCTGTGGGAGAGAACTCCTGGATAATCTGAGTGATTAAGTGTAGTTGGTTCTTGGGAGGAAAGGGTATGTCTAATGGAATGGTTTTCCACTACTGCCAGGACCCAGCAGTCAGAAGTGACTTCTTTCCAGAGAGGAAGATGGTGTGAGGGAGGCAGGATGAGAGGGGAAGGTGGGTGAGGCAGTCGCACATTACTGTTCCTGCCCTGAAAGGGCTACCAGTTGGGGGGCTGTGAAAGGGCTGCCCTTGGGGTGGTTGTTTTCCTGGACCCTTTTCTACGTCTGGAGGTGGAAGAGGTGGATGGGAAGGGGGCTGTCCTGACAAAAGTCTTTGGAGAATAATTCCTATAAAATGTTGGTACTGGGGAGACCAGTAAGTGTTTCGGGTCCTGGAGTTCTTTACGCTTCTCCTGGACACAAACAGATCAGCAGACTGTGCCAAACAAGAATTTATTGTCCAGGGGTGCGCCCAGAATCTTCAGACAGGGGCGGTAGTCAAAACCATGAATATCTGATTAAAACAGAAGCTGATGCTACAGATCTCGCAGAGGCCTCAGCTGCACCATAGCTGTACTTTGAGTGTCTGGCTACCTGAGATGCCAGGGACAGCTTGGATGCCATTTGTCACTTGTTTGGGGAGTCAGGCAAGGAAGAGAGTAGGGAGGAAGCCTGTGAAACCAAATTTAGGGCATATCTGACTGTGTGGGTCTGGTAAATAATTGCCCTAAAGGCTAGAGTGTAAGTAGTATATGTCTTTATCCCCAGCCTGTCCATTACCTTGCTATCCTTGTCTGAAGAAAAAAAGTGAGGAGGAAAGAACGAGTCTGGACTACTCATCAGGGGCCACTGTTATAACTACATTGTCCAACAAGGGGGGCTTTACAAGAAATTTGTGCTCATCAGGGACCCAACAAAAAATGGTCAGGTCTCTTGGGAGCACGAGGTTGAGAACCAGGAGTCTGAGGCTGATGTAAAGGGATCCAGGTATGCTGGAATCACGGGAGGGATAGCTGATGTGGAGGGTGATTCCACCTGGAGAAAAACAAAATACCTTTTTTGAATTTCTGTCATCTGAGCTGTATCCCATTTAAAGTACTCCCTGATTTTAGTAATAGTTTCTCCAAATGTAATATTCTCGGGGGGGGTAGTCTCCCTCAATGGAGTCCTCATCTGAGGAGTAACAGTCCAAGGGAGAATCTATTTGAGAGGAGCAGGTAACTGACTCAGAGGAAGAGGATGTGGCATCTTCCTCCTGGGGAAAGGTAGGAGGGATAGAGGCAGCTGAGGCTGGCCTGGGGCTTAAGACAGGCAATGTGGTTGCTGTGGATGCTGAGGGCCCTAAGGGCCATGAACGCCTGCAGAAAGGACTGGGAAAAGGATTGCCAGTCAGGTTGTTCCTCAGAAGGAGACTATAAATGTTTTGTTTCTTTTTTAAAGGAGTTGATTTGGTCAATGCTGAGGGCCTTCTTTCCAGGATCTGGCCTGTGGGTGAGGTTTTAGATTCCTGGACCACGGATGGGCGTTTTGTGGAGCCTGGTTCCCCCAGACCTCGGCAATAGCGGACATTGGAATAACCTCAGAGGACATCCCTGTTGGTACTTTGGAAGTGGCTTTGAGGGTAGACGAAGGTGCCGATTTTAGCAGACATCCCTCAACCCCTATATCAGCAGTTGGCGAGACGTCAGATGACGGAGGAGCAGAAGTGGTAGACCTTGAAACTTTGGCCTTTTCAGGCGGCTATGCCTCAAAAGCCAACTCCGGATCCATTCGTAAAGCTAGTCTTTTTAACCTCTGGTTCTCTAGGTATAAATTTAGGGCTGCTAGACTACTGCTGAGAGTTTTGGGAATGAATGACTGGCAGATGCTACAGGTAAGTATGGTAGTGTTCGCGGCCCAAACAGAACAGAGTTCACAGAAGTCTTTGTGCAGAATTTGACATCCGCACCTACTTTTCCCCTTCTTAGCAGACATCGGCTGAGAAAGCAAGCAACAACCAAAGCTCAAGCAAGGAAAGAATAGTTGTGTAAAATCTTACCATAACCAAAGATGTCCTTCTCTTCCATGTTGCAGTATTCTTCGTGTGACAGTCCGCTTCAAGTGACTCGTACATCGGCCCTATACAAAAGCTTCAGCTTGGCTGTTGCAGTTGCGTGGGACCCATAGGGCCATAAACCAGAGACCTTAAATGTGACGTCTGCACTCGCAGACCTTAGAACTTGAAAGCCGAGCAGGACAGGAGTAAGTAGATTAGCCAGTGATGTCACAGGGGAAAAAAAAGCCATTTTGAGTTTAAATTGGTCACAGGGAAAGGTACAACCCCCAGGAGACCCAAGACAGATCAGTAATGAGTAAGAGAAAAGGATAAGGGGGTTATAGTTGGGTGGGAAGGAATACTGCAACATGGAGAAGGATATCAATGGTTATGGTAAGATTTTACACAACTATTCTATGTCCTTCTATTCTTATGTTGTAGTACTCTGTGTGGGAGAGTACTACAGTTTAGTTGGAAGGAAGACAGGAGGTAGAAGAAGCACATTCCACAAAGCCCTGCAGAATTGCTCTGGCAAATCCTACATGTGCTCTGGAGCCATTGTCTAACTTGCACTGTTTGGTGAAAGTGTGAATGGTCGACTATGGGGCTGCTTCTACTATGGATGCAGTGTCCAGGCCTTTTAAGAAGGCTTTGGAGGCTGCCACTGCCCTGGTAGAGTGAGCTTCAAATTCCCTGTGGGAGTTTTTTGCCATGGTGTGAACATAGGTAAACAGTTTTTCTAATCCAACATACAATGTTTTGTTTGGAGACTGCCTTGCCCAGGGCCCTAGGGTGGAAGGAAACAGAGTGGATTGGATTTTCTTATGGATTTTGTTTTGTCTAGGTAAAACCTTAGCTGTCTGTGCACATCCAGTGAGTGGAGTATTCTCTCACTTTCATTGGTAGGAGAGGGGTAGAAGGTGGGTAGATTAATAGATTGGTATAAGGACAGAACACTGACCACCTTCGGCATAAAGGAAGGGTTAGCTCTTAGTGTTATCCTGTCCTTGTGGAAAGTAGTGTATGGATGGGCAGGCCATTAGGGCCTATAATTCAGACACCCTTCTGACTGAAGTTATGACCACTAGCAGAACTGTCTTCCATGTGCACATTTGCAGAGTAGCTGTACTAGCAGGTTCAAATGGAGACTGTTAGTTTCTCCAGGATGAAGTTTAGGTCCCAGGGTGGTGGGATGGGTTTTCCTGGTGGTCTGATGTGCAAGACCCCTTTTAAGAATAGCTTCATATTGAGCCTGGCTAGTAGGGGAGGGTCTAATGGTAGGCAGGGTGAGATTTTACTATAAGGTGGACTTTCACTGAAGAGTAAGAAAGCCAGCCCTTTACTAGTTGAAATACACAGGCAAAAACTGGGGGGGGGGGGGGGGAGATCTGCGATGCATGGATCCCTGCCCTTCCCCAGACACCATTTTGAAAATCTCTCCCATTTAACCAATATAGATTTTCTTGTAGTAGGTTTCCTGGCCTCCCTCAAGACTTAAAGCACATCCTCAGTAGTGGTGCCTGAAGGGAATCAGAAGTTTATCACCCACAGTGTCAGTGACATCTGAAAGTGTGGGGGGATGAGGGTTCCTTTTTATTGTGTCAGAAGTTCCACACTGAAAAGTAGGGGGAACTAGTGCTGCATTGGTCAAGTAGGGGGTCACAAACAAGATTTTTGGTTAGTCTCTGCTGATTTTCAGGATGACTTTTTGAATTAATGGGAAGGGAGAAAAGGCACACAGAAACCTCCCCTTCCATGAAATGCTGAATGTGTCTATTCTCCAAGCTAGTGGGGAGTAGGTCTTGGAGCAGAAAGTCTGCAGTTGTCTGTTCTGGGGGGAGGCAAACAAATCTACTTAGTGTGCCCCACCGGTGAACAATATCTAGAAAGACATTCCTGTCCAGCATCCATTCATGATTTGGAGAGGATGTCCTTGCTGGAAGGTCTGCTTGTTTGTTGTCCTGCGAGAGGATGTAGACTCCCTGCAGGGATAAGTTGTGTAGTGAGGCTAGGTCCCAGAATAGTAAGGTTAGTCTGCAAAGGTGGTATGCTTTTGTCCCTCCCTGTGCTATTGTCTATTTGGAGAACACCTGGCTGCAGGAGTGGAAGGAAGGCTTTCAGTGCCAGGACTGCTGTCATTTCCCTCATGTTGATGTGTTTGTTCTTTAAGGAAGGGTGCCACTTTGCTTGAACCTTGTAGTTTTCCATTGTGGCTCCCCATCCTAGGTCTGAAGCAGCAGTATGCATGAACTGGTTTGGGGTGGGTAACTGCAGCGGAAGCCCTGGATTCAGCTGAATTTGCTGAAACTACCATTTTAGGTCTGACTGTAGGCAGGGCAAGAGAGTGACTTCTTGCTCTAGAGGACGTTAGCGCCGTGACCATACATTTTTTTAGATACCACTGTAGCTTTCGAATGTGCATTCTGGCTAGTGGTAGCATGGGAATGGTGGCTGCCATTAGGCCCAGGGTTCGTAGGAATTGCCTTGCAGTTATTTGCTGGGTCTGCAGAAGGGCTTTGAAGTGGGAGGACAAGGAGCTGAACTTGTCCTGGGGAAGAAAGGGTTTCATTATGTCTGTCTTGATCCTGCAACCCACAAATGTTTTGTCTTATTCTGGGGTCGAGGAGGATTTTGGGAAGTTGAGGATGAACCCCAGTCTTTGGAGTAATCACACAGTGAACTCTAGATGGATTAACAGGGTTTTCTTGCAGTCTACTAGGATCAGGATGTAGTCCAGGTAGGGGTAAATCTGAATCCCTTGTGTTCAATAAGCTATGGCAGGTGCCACATTTTGTAAACACTCTAGGAGAAATGGACAAACCAAAGGGCAATGCAGTAAATTGGAAGTGAGAGAAGGGTCCAGAAAAGCTTAAACATTTCCTGTGGGAAGGTTGAATGGGTATGTGCAGATAGGCTTCTTTCAGGTAGTGTGGCCATGAAAGCCTAGGTTGATATAAGAGGTAGTAAATTTTGCAGGGACAACATTCTGAAGGGGGGAACCTTTAAGAATAGGTTTAAGAAGGAAAGGTCTAGAATGGGTCTCCATGGCCCATCTTTTTTGGGGACCAGAAACAGTCTTGAATAGAAGCCTTTTCCTTCCTGCTCTGGAGGGACAGGTTCTATTGTGCCAAAGTTCAGAAGGTCTTTCAGAATCTGTGGGAAGAGGAGTCTGCTTTTTTGATGGGAAGGGGACGCCTCTTATGGGTGGCCTTTCTTTCCAGGACAGGAAGTATCCTTTTTGAATAGTAGCCAGAACCCAGTTGTCTGTGGAGATGGTTTTCCAAAAGAGGAGGCAGTGGGAGAGTTAGGCAGAAATAGGGAGGTGAGCAAGGCAGTCACGCATTGCTGGAGCCTCCATCTTGAAAGGGCTGTCTAAAGGGGGGCTGAGACAGCTGACCTGGAAAGGGTTGGTCTTCTGGCCCCTCTTCTGTCTGGAAGAGGTAGGTTCAGCTGGGGCAGGGTTTCTTCTGACAAAACTGGCTTTGGCAGGATAATTCCTGTTATATTTGGGAATAGACCAGAAGATGCTTGATGTCTTGTAATTCCTTTGCTCTTTTCTTGCAGATTTTTGAATTGGTCTGCTGACTTGTTTTCCAAACAAGAAGTTGGGCTCCAGAGGGGAATCTAAGATTTTAGACTTGAAGTCTTCTGGTAAGTGTTGCAGACGTAGTCAGGAATATCTCCTAAGTACAGTGGCAGATGCTGCAAATGGTGCAATGGCTTCTAGCATCATAACTACATCTAATGGAGTATCTGGCTACTTGGGCAGCCAGAGACTGTTTGGAAGAGATGTCAGATTTAATGGGGCAGTCTGGAGTAGCAGCCAGCAGAGTGGAGTCTTGAGAGACCAGAACCAGAGCATACTTGGTCATATGGGCTTGATAGTTGATGGAAAGGCCAATGTGGAATAGGTGTAAACCTTCTTTCCAATTCTATCCATTGTTTTGCTATCGTTGTCTGTAGGTGAGAGACACACAAACGGAATCAGTCTGGATTGTTTATCTGGTGAAATGGCAATCACAGCAGGATCTAAATTTCTTATCAGGCACCTTGTAGAAGCAGTCTGGCCTCTTTCGGGCAGGTGGCGGAGAGTCTGGTATCTTAGATGCTGAGAAAAGGCATCTAAATAGGCAGAGATGACAGGTGGAATGGCAGAAGGGGAAGGAGATTCCACTTGTAATAGTTCAAAATACCCTTGAGTATCAGACATTTGAGAGGTGTCCCATTTGAAGTATTCATTCATTTTGGTTATGGTATCAAAGGTGATATCCTCTTGGAGGCGAGCCTCCAATTGATTCTTCATCTGGGGAACAGTACTCTTGAGGAGAGGCTATTTGGGAGGTGTAAAATCTTAATTCATCAAAAGATGAATAGGTATTTTGCTCCTCTTCCCTTTGTGAAGTAGGTAGTGGAACAGAGGAGACAGAGGCAGGCCTAGGGCTGAGGAGAGGAAGAATAGATGAAGTGGCTGAAGGCCTAAGGGCCATAAAGGTCTGCATCAAAGATGACGTTAAGGACTGCCAATCAGGGAGGCCTTTAGCAGGTGTA
The DNA here is from genome assembly GCF_019279795.1 of Protopterus annectens. Classification (NCBI taxonomy): domain Eukaryota; kingdom Metazoa; phylum Chordata; order Ceratodontiformes; family Protopteridae; genus Protopterus; species Protopterus annectens. The sequence goes on from NC_056743.1 coordinate 813,395,141, forward strand.
GCCAGATTTGGTTTTCTGTTTCTCTAACTGGGGTAATCTTAGGTGTAGGCCTGAAATCAAATGCCTGGCTAAGGGTAGCTGTGTCGGAAGGAGGAATCCTAGGTCGGAGGCCGGGCTGTGTCTGGTTTCCCCTCTACCTCAGCGGTAGCCGATGTCTGGATTAGCTCCATGGATATGCATGTCATCAACTGCAAAGCAGCTTCCTCAAAGGTCATTGAAGTCAACAGATCTGTCAGACATCTCATTTCCTAGAATCGGTAGCTGGTGGGGTGTCCAAAAGTGGAGAGGCAGTGAAAGAGGGCCTAGGAATCTTGGCCTTTTGTGGAGGTTCAGTCAGGGCTTCCAAAACAGGATCTATCCCAAGTGCTAATTTTTTTAAGTAGTTGGTTTTCTAGGTAAAGATCGAGTGCAGCCAGACGGCTGCATATGGTCTTACAAATGAAGGATTGGCAGATAGAAGTGGTGTGATCGTGCTCTCGGTCTAGGCAAAAAATGCAGCAGTCGTGCACACCTTTATGGGATATCTGGCACCTGTATTGTCATTTGCACTTTTTTGCTGACACCAACTAAAGTTTACTACAACAAACCAAGCTTTAGCATAGGAGCAGACGTTTGGGTCACCTGAGGTTGAGGATCCCACAGTAAGAATACTGCAACATGAGAATAGGACATCATCAGATCAGTTCAGATTTTCAAAAGGATTTGGTGTTGTCCAAATACAATCTTAACTGTCTTTGAACATCTGGAAGTGTAGGAGTCCCCCCCCCTGGTTCTGTAGGTTGGGGAAGACAGGGAGATTTATGGCCTGGTTAAGTGACAACTCATTCATACTTCAGGCATGCATGAATGAAGGGTTACCCCCCCCCCCCCCAGGGTCTCCCAGTGTAAGAAAAGGAGGGATGGCCATAACAGCCTGAAGCTCACTCTATTGGGTGAAGTGGCAGACAGAAGCAGAAGAGTTTACCAGGTGCAGAATTTGAGATTTGCTGAGGCTGCTACTTCAAAAGCTGGTATAGTAAGCTTCTCCAGCATGAAACTGAGGTCACAAGGAGTTATTGGCTTCCTCGGTAGTCTAAGCAGCAGCATCCCTTTAAGGAACAACTTTACTTCACATCTGGACATGACAATGAGAGCTAAACAGAGATGGCTGATGAGTGGACTTTGAAGAGTAGGCCAGACCTGTGTATGAGCTCACACATCTTTTAATATAGAAAGTACTTTTGATTTGTTGGGGTCCAGTCCATTCCTGTTGCACCAAAAGAAAAATATCTACCATTTGGCTTGTAGGATTTTCAAGTGGTGGGTTTCTTGGTTTCTTACCTTCGGTCGTCAGAAGAGTGGTTACTACAAGAAAATAGAACCCTATCATCCACAGGGTTAGGTTTAGAGAGGATGGGGTGGTGTTACGTAGTGACCCTTTCTGTTGTGTGAGAAGATACACTTGTAGTTGCAATTTATAACTAGCTACCCCAGGTTAGATGAAAAAGGAACCAATGTTGTCTTGGCTAAAAGGGGATCACTAGCAAAAGTTCTGTCTTTTCTTTTCGGCCCTTTATAAGAAGGCTTGGGACGAGGAAGTGGAGGGAAGGCATACAGGAATCTCCCTGTACACTGAAAGGTAAAAGTATCTATCCTTCAGGTTGAAAGGCAAGGGCCCTTGGTGCAAAAGAGATTTATTTTTTTTTTGTTGGCCTCTGATGCAGAGAGGTCTATCTGAGGTGTCCCCCAAAGGTGAAGTACATCCAAAAAAACTGCCTGTTGACAGTTCATTCATGAGTATCCGTACAAGGTCCTGATTTATGCGTCTCGCAAAACATTGTTCTGTGATGGGATGTACATGGTCATTAGCAACATGCCTTTCTGGGTGGTAATGTTCCAGGCAGTCTGTGCCAATCTACATAGCTGGCAAAACCTGGTTCCTTCTTGCTTATGTGCCAAATGACTGTGGACTTGTCTGAACACTCAAAGTACCTGGTCTCCAGATATGGAGAATTTTTATTTTACATTTGGTTACTGGGAAAGTCAGACTGGGCATGGGTCCTTTTTAAGCTGAGGCCTGGGGAGAAAAGCTCCACAAACAATTGCACACATGTCACTAGTAACATTTAAATAAAATTAGTCTTTATATTGAGTTTACACAGTATAGTACTTTTCTAAGTAGCATTATTTAACATGCGACATAATACTTAAAATAGTTTGTACAATACAACAGTTCGTACAACAGTCGCAGTTGTTACATTAAAGCAGAACAGTTAAAAGCAGCAGGGTGAGTTGAGGTATGATAAGAGATGAGGAGAAAAGAAGTGTGGGATGAAGGTGTGATCAAGTTCAGAAAGGAGAGAGAGTGAAGAGAAAGGGGTTCCAGTATTAACCTGGAGTATCACAGTTGCAGAGCCATGAGATAAACAAATATGATCATAAGGATTTTTTTAAATTCATGTGTAGAATCTATAGCTGTGATCAGAGGGGGAAGTGTATTCCATTGTTTAGCTATTGAGCTAGAGAAGAGTGATGCACCAGCGGGATTATTTTCTTTAGTTACTTTGAGTTTAATGGAGCAGAGGTTTCTGGTACAGGAGTATGACATTATCAGGCCTTTTAGGCAAGGGGGTTTGTCGGGGTGATCTAGGATTTTGTGTGCCAGGGTAAGCTGACAAAGTAGGTGGGGAAGTTCAACCCAATTTAGTTGATAGCTATACAGTGGTGCGTTCTGCAAGAACTATTTGTAGCGAATTTGGCAATTTTATTATACCAGGCTGCTAGTTGGTTATATCAGCTTTTCTTAGGTTGGTAAGGATTGGAGAGGCATATAGCAGTGTAGAGATTAAGTGTGTGCGTGCAACAGTAGCCCTGGTAGAGTTTAAGAACAGTTTACTTCTATATAGAGTTGACTTTCTTTATGGTGAGAGATATGGATATCAAATTTCATGTTACTATCAATCAACCTCAGGAAACTGTGTGGGTAACTGGAGATAGGATAATTTAGTTTTTGGATATGATGTTAAAGAGGTTAGGACTGTTTGATGAGTAGGTTGGAAGATCAGTTTTGTTTTGTTTGGGCTGAGTATTAGTCAGTAAGCCAAGATTCGACAAAGAAAGGAAGTGAGTTTTCTGGTGTAGTTCCTGGAGGAAAGAGGAGGCAGACTAATGTGGGGTCATCAATGTATTGGATGATTGAGAAGTGCAGGACAGAGGTGTGAAGGTTATTGGTGAATATAGTAAACACCAATGGACCATGAAAGGAGCCTTGTGGTCCCCCTATTGTTAATGGGAGTAGAGGTGATGACTCCTGGTACCATTTCACAGTCTGCTGTCTACCCGTTGGGCAACTATGAAACCATGCAACAGTGGATTGGCTAAGATTAAGGTCTAACACAGCTTTTATAAGCTTATTGTGGTTAACCATATCAAAGGCCTTGGAGAGGTCTAGAAAAATGGCTGAAACATATTTACCATTATTTCTATGTCCATTAATTATGTGAGTGAATGACACAAGAGCAGTGGTTGTACTACAGTGAGGCCTGAAATTGTGTTGAGCAGTTTGAGTTTTGAGGTGTTCCATAATTTGAATGCGAATACACCTTTACAGTATTTTTGAGAGGGGAGACAGTATAGCTATGGGGCAGTAATTTGTAGGTTCTTTTGACTTACCCCCTTTATGGAGGGAAATATGGGAGACCTTCCAGAGGTCAAGAACTAGTTTTGTGGAAATGGAGCAGTTGATAAGGATGGTTACTGGATATGCTATTATGTCGCGGCTACCTTTTAGAAATTCACTTGGGAGTTCATCTGCAGCCAATGTGGATGGTTTTAACGGAGTAATTTTTAATCAAGTTTACAGAGACTGGTTGAAAGGTAAAGCCGTTTGCATTAGTAAGGTATTTGAGTTTTTCATTGGGTTCAGGTAAGCTTTGAGAATTTGCAAGTATGGATTCAGTAAAGAATTTGTTACAATGGATGGCAATATTTGTTGAGGTATCTGTAGAAGTCGGGGAAGGAGTCTTAGATTTTCCTGGCTGAAGTACATTAATAACTGTCCAGAATTCTCTAGGATTATGTTGACATTTCACTATGACAGCAGTTTCTTTTATCTGTTCTGATCATTTTCTTGGATTTGTTTAAGTTCTAGATATGTTTCAGGTTTACTGTTTTTGCTTTGTGCCAGTTAAATCAAGCTTCATCTCCAGGATGAAGCAGGGATCTGGTTTCTTTGCTCAACCAGGGGGGAAAAGTACAGTTTTGTACCTACCATAAATGTAGATGTTCGAGGATCCACATTGCTGCAGTCCTTACTATTGGGTAGTCCGCTGTCCAGTCGGCCCGAACACCAGAGTATATGGCTGACGTCGGTCAGGGCGCATTAGACTGACGTCAGTACGTCAGGGTACTAATGCGCATGACCGACGTCATATCCTCAGTCTTTTCTTGCCCCAGATGTCAGAAGACCCTAAAAAGACAAGGCCCAAAATACCTGCACCAAAAATATGTACAATATCTACAAAAATATCAGCATATAACCTCACCTACACAACCACCCCTAAACACAGAGGGGAAGGAGGGAGGGTAAATTGGACTGCAGCAATGTGGATCCTCGAACATCTACATTTATGGTAGGTACAAAACTGTACTATGTTCTTCGTTCCACATTGCTGCAGTCCTTACTATTGGGTAGAATCCCAAAGCAGAGGTAAGGGAGGCTGGCAAATCATAAAGAAGCAGGAGCTGACAACATGCCTTGCAAAACAGCTGTGGCAAAACCAGCCCTAGACTTAGAGTAGATAGGAAGGTGATAATGCTTAGAGAAAGTATGCACTGAACTCCAAGTAGCTGCCTCCAAAATATCCTTAGTTGCCACCCCCCTCAGAAATGCTGTTGAAGTGGCAGTAGCCCTAGTGGAATGAGGCCTAATCCCAGCTGGAATCTCCTTGCCATGATGGGAATAACAAAATGCAATGCAAAACCCAATCCACCTAGAAATAGTTTGTTTTGACACAGGCTTGCCCTGAACTCAAAGCAAAAGAAACAAACTGCTGAGACTGCCTAAAATCCTTAGTCCTGCTTAAATAATAACGCAATTGCCTGTGTACATCTAAAGTGTGCAAAATCTTTTCCCCTTTATTTTGGGGTCTGCATAAAAGTAGGCAAATGAATAGTTTGGTTTAAAGCCACACTAGAAACCACCTTAGGCATAAAGGAAGGATTAGTACGTAATGATACCCTATCCTTATGGAAAATCAAAAGGGCTCTACTGCCATAAGGGCCTGCAACTCAGACACCCTTCTTGCAGAAGTAATAGCCAACAGAAAAGCAGTCTTCCATGACAAGTATTTCAATTCAGCAGTAGCCGCAGGCTCAAAAGGTTGTAGAGTAAGTTTTTCCAACACAAAATTGAGATCCCAAGCAGGAGTAGGAGCTCTACGTGGGGTCTTATATTCTTTGCCCCTCTAAGAAACTGCTTGAACAAAGGATGCGAAAACAATGGTGGGTCACAATCATAGTGAGCTGAAATTGCTGCAGCATGAATCTTAATGGAAGAGAAGGACAAACCTTTGTCCAATAACTCAGTAAGATATTGAAGAGCCACACTCAAATTAGGCTCAGAAATCTCCAAATTCTTTGCTGTACTCCAAAATAAAAATCTCTTCCATTTTTCTGCGTACACTTTCCTTGTACTAGGTCTTCTAGCTTCCATAATCACATTTAAAACTTGTTGAGGAAGTTGAGACCTGCTGTGTTTCAACACAGAATATGCCAGGCTGTTAGATGAAGAGAGTGAAGCTTGACATTGAGCAGATGACCGTCCTTCTGAGATAACAGATGAGGAATCAAAGGTAAAGGCCATGGAGGCTTCCTTACCAGACTCCTTAGTAGTGGGTACCAGTGTTGTCGAGGCCAATCTGGAGCTATCAAAATCATCCTTGGCTTGTCTTGTCTGACTTTTAATAGCACCTTTGGAAGAAGAGGCAGAGGTGGAAAGGCATACACATGAAGGTTTTTCCAACTGAAAGACAGAGCATCCACTTTCCAAGCTGTGTGATGAAACCCCTTTGTGCAAAACTTTGGCAGCTGGTGGTTTAGTGGAGAAGCGAACAGATCTATGTCTGGAGTTCCCCAAGACACTGTCAATTTCTGAAATACATGAAGATCCAGTTTCCACTCGTGGGGATCCATGATTTGTCTGCTTAACACATCTGCTAAGGAGTTCTGTGCTCCCGGCAGAAACCTTGCCTGAAGAGTTAGTTGCAAGCTTAGCGCAGTCTCCCATAAAATCATTGCTTGCCTGCATAGAGGATAAGAATGTGTTCCCCCTTGCTTGTTGATGTACCACATGACAGTTGTGTTGTCTGTTAGAATCAACACCTGCCCTGGAAGAAGTAACTCCTTGAAAGCCATTAATGCAAACTGGACTGCTAACATCTCCTTCATGGTGATATGTAGACGCTGTAGTCTGGCAGGCCACTTGTCTTGTATCCACTTTCCATTTAGATGAGCTCCCCAAGCAATGTCCGAGGCATCTGTCGTTAAAATCTGACTCGCCTCTGGCCGGGTCACAGAGAGTCCCTTGTTTAGGTGACATTCCTGAGCCCACCACAAAAATTCTTTTTGAAGGCAAGGTATTATTTGAATGACAGTGTCCAAATCCTGGCAGTGCTGTGTCCATACATTTTTGAGATACCATTGTAGCTTCCTCATATGCAGTTTGGCATTGGGAAGCACCAGAATACAAGATGCCATGAACCCTAATGCTTGAAGGACTGTCCTTGCAGTCAGCACGGACTGATGAGATAGTTGATGGAAGTAAAGTGATAGACTCTTTTGTTTGTCCGGGGTTAAAAGGCCATCTGGGCTGCTGTATTCAGTCTCACACCCAGAAAGCACATGTCTTGAGAGGGTACTAGACTGGACTTTATTTCGTTCACAGAATACCCTAGGCATCTTAGCACTGCTATAACATATTCCAGATGCTGTAGAAGGTCTTCCTTTTCTTGAGCCAGAATCAGGCAGTCGTCCAAGTAAGGATAGATTTGAATTCCTTTTAGCCTGAAGTAAGCTATCACTGGAGCCAGAACCTTTGTGAATACTCTGGGCGCAGTAGATAAGCCAAAGGGCAATGCAGAGAACTGATAATGAGAATTTCCAGCTCGAAAACGCAGATACTTCCTGCAACTTAGTCTTATAGGCACATGAAGGTAAGCTTCCTTGAGATCTAAAGTTACCATCCAGTGATCTTTGCCCAGCAGAGGTAAAAGCTGTTGTAACGTCAACATCTTGAACTTGGGAATGTCCAGATAAGTGTTGAGGATAGATAAATCCAAAATTGGTCTCCACGTGTTCCCCTTCTTTGGTACTAGGAACAGGCGAGAATAAAATCCTAGGCCCCTTTCTGATACAGGGACTGGCTGAATGGCCCCTATTTGGAGTAACAGAGAAATTTGCTTGTGAGCCTCTTTCCTTTGTGGAGGAGGAATGTCTGGCATGCCTTTGAAAGGGGGCAATGTATGGAAATAAAACCTGTAACCGTGGTGAATGATATCCAACACCCATCTGTCTTGAGTAATTAAATCCCAATTGTCTTTGAAAAGAGACAGTCTTCCTCCCAAAGGAGCTGCCAGACGAGAATCTACTGGCAGCTGAAAAGGCAGGTCATTGGGTCTGTTTACGAAAGGACTGACCCCTGCCCTCACCAGAAGTCTGAGCAGGTGAACTCCCTGTTCTAGGCCTAAAAGAACCTTGAGCTCTGCCCCTACCACGTCTAGACCTACCCCTAGACTGGGAATCATAAGCAGGATATGTCCATCCCTTAGTAGGCCAATTTCTACTAAACTTCGGTGGCTGCACCTGCAAAAAATCTTTAACAGTTTGCATAGACTTAGCTTTGTCCTCCATTTTCTTTAAAACTGCTTCCAAAGGCGAACCAAACACATCAGACTGTAAAGGAGCATCCAAAATCCTTGTCTTAACATGCTCAGCTAAATTCTGATCCCTCAACCAGGCATGCCTGCGAAGAACAGAACTAGTGGCAGCCACCCTCGAGGAGGCCTGTACAGCATCAAAACCACATTGCAAAGAATGCTTACCCACTTGTTCAGACACATGAACTAAATCCAGCAACTCTTTACACTCAATACCTTCCGCCAAAGCATCCACCTTAGATTTCAGTTGTGAAAGGAGATAATTTTGATATTTAAGCATGTGAAACTGACAATTCAACGCCCTCATGGCTAAAGTGGAAGAAGTATACACTTTCTTTCCCCATCTATCCAAAGCCCTTGCCTCTATCAGTGGGAACAGGGTTTTTAACCACAGAGGCCTTAACACCTTTAGGTCCCTGAGAAACAGTTTCCGGGTCTGCCCTAGGACTCTTAAAAAGATACTTATGAGCTTCAGGCACCCTATAGTACCTATCAGGTTTAACAGGAGCAGGCGGCAAAGAATCAGGGTTCAGGGAAGCCTCTGCAAAAACATCTTCCACCACATTCAACACAGGAGGTATAGCTAAGGGCCTATGCTGGGGCAAAAACAAGAATTCCCTAAGCCTTTTCCTGAATCAGAGTAATCCTGGCCTTCCCATTTAAAGTGCTCCCTCATGGAATGCAGAGTCTCTGAAAATGAAAAATCCTCAGGAGGAGAAGCTGTAGGAGTGGAATCATCCACATCAGAATCAGAATAAGGAGGATACTCCTGCAAATCTTCCGCAGAAGACTCAGAAGCCTCTGAACACTGTTCAAAACTGTCAAACTCCGGTTCCACCCTAGGCCTCTTATCAGGAGGGGGCATAGAACCTCTAATCATAGTAATCAAATCTTCTGCCATTTTAAGCATATGTTTCTTAGGCACAGAACCTGAAATGCTAGGAGAAGCCCCCACTGAAGCTGAACTTGGCCTACCTCTCAAAGAAGTTTTGGCAACAGAAGGAGAGGCTCTAACTACCTTGGGAAGAGAGGGAAGAACAGTTACCTGAGAAGCCCCCTCAGCCTGGCCTACCTCCTGAGAAGGCACATCCTGTAACAGTAAAGTCTCTGCCTGAGACTCCAAAGAAACTCCTGGTAATCCCTATGAGGTATCTGTTTCCCACAAGAAATACAGTTATTCACTTTTTCTGACATCCGGTTAAATACTGAGGCAAGAAAAAACCAAAATGTTCCCCAACGGGGTACTTAGCCAACTCCGATTCGGTCTGAAACTCCGGTTTCGGAAATATTTCAGAACGCCAACCTGCACTCGCAAAACTGCTTCTGCATCGGACCATGCGGCAAAAAAGACTGAGGATATGACGTCGGTCATGCGCATTAGTACCCTGACGTACTGACGTCAGTCTAATGCGCCCTGACCGACGTCAGCCATATACTCTGGTATTCGGGCCGACTGGACAGCGGACTACCCAATAGTAAGGACTGCAGCAATGTGGAACGAAGAACATCTGGACTTGATCCTAACTGTTCTAAGTGGAGTATGGTGGTTTAGTATGCTTAGGAATGCAGAACTGAAGTACCTAACAGCCTCAACGCTGAGCTGCTTGATGGGATTCCAATTACAGGCTTTTAGTACTGAGATGAATTAAGATGGGGTGAAATTCTTTTTGTTGCATATCTGTTGGAAGGTGGTAGTTTTCTCTAGTGTTGGGCAGTGTCTAATTATATAGGTAGGCAAGTGGTCACTCTCTGTCAGGCAGGCAGCCAGATTGACTTATTTGGGATAGATTGCTTGACAGTACCCAGTTTAAGATGGACTGTTTTGTCAATTCTAGCAGATCGAATTTGCTGAGTGAATCCATGGAGGTTGATATAGGCAGTAGGTATTAGCTGTGTTACATGGTATCCAGTCAATGTTGAAGTCCCCTAGTATTTCTTGAGGGAGTGTGTCTGACGCCCAGTGGAGCAACTTCTCTAGGGTGGACATATTACCAGGTGGGAAGTAGCATCCAATTATACTGAGTTTTTCTAGCATTAATTTTTAGGTTAGAAAGCAGAATTTTGGCAGTACCTAAGGATGGAGTAGGAAAGTCTAATACTGTGATGTTTAGTTGGTCTAATAAAACTGTGACACCTCCTCCCTTTTTGTTGATGGTCTTTGAGTAGTAAATTATAGCCAGGGGCGGTAATTTCACTATTAGAGATGTCAGGTCTTAGCCATGTTTCAGTTAGAAGTATATCTGGTGAGTAGAGAGAAAGATTAGCAGGGAGGTCATGAACTTTGATGTACTGCTAATATTAATATTTAGTATTAGCAGATCAGTTGTGCTTCGGGAAAGGAAAGGTAGATTGTGGGGTGTATTTGTCATGAGAAGGTTGATAAAAGGATTAGGAGGGCCAGGCTTTGGGTGTATGTCTGAGTGATAGTCTGGATCCAATGTGTGCAATTAGTTTTATGATTTTGGTGAAGTAAATATTGTAGGATAAAAAGATGGTTTGACTGCTGGCATGGTGGGGTTTGTAATACAATGTAGTGGTAGATAGATATGTGGATGAGAGCTGGGTGCATGCAGTGTTTGTGCGAGGTAAATTTCTTAGTTATGTGCTATCGTTGTAATGTGGGGATGAGCTGATATTGGCTTAGTATGGTGATAGGAGGTAGTATATGTTAGTAAAGTAAGAGTTAATAGTGTGAGAATGTGAGAGGAGCATGTTGTATCTATGTTGTATAGGCTAGGGAAATGAGTGAGACTGCAGTGAGTTAAGGGGAATAATTACTAAAAATACACGATTGAGTACTCTGACTTGGGTGGGGCATGATAATCTAGCTGCTTAAATGTTATCCATAATGTACAGCTTGATCTTCTAGGTAGTATTTAGAGATGGGTGTGGAGTTAAGGTGAGGCTTGGGGGAGGAAATTGGCATTTCTTAACTGGGAGTATATATTGATTGGACCTTGTAGATTGGTGGGTGCGGTTTGAAAGGCAAATTTAAAGGGGTGGATGGGAATGGGGGTAGGTTAGGGGAGCAGAGTGAGTCAGAGTGTAGCAAGGGTGAACGGAGCAGGCTAAGCCATGAGGCAGATGACCACTTTAGAAAACAGCATGCACAAAACACGAATGTAAGAGTTTACTCCAGGAAAGAATGTTCCGCATACCTTCCAGCACAGTGCAGGTTAAACAGCTATTGACACAAGTTAGCAGGAGAAAGCAGAATTCCGTACAGTATGAGAAATACTATTCTTACAATTTCAAAGTAAGCCCAATAACATACATGGGTCAAAAGCGAGTATCTAAGGAAGGGAACATTAGATTACGGGCTGCTAGTAATACCTCAGGTGTCCTAGTAGTGTGTACGCCACTAAGTCTTAGTGATTACAGTTACTGGTCTTAACTACTAGGTGAACATGCACTCTCTGCTTGGATGAAAGTAGGATACAAGTTCCGTTCCAGACAGTAAATATGGGGTTAATCCTGGCATGAACTGCATCTTTGAGACCGCGGAATGGCTAACAGGGACTGACAAGAAGAAAAGTAAGCATGTGTGGTATAGAGTACATGCAGGATAGCAAGGGCATAATAGGCAATGGATAGTAATACGGTTTAATCCAGTGTTATACAACACAGTATTGCGGACACTATAAACAGTTAAGAAATAACTCTAGAAATAGTAAAAACAAGCAGTGTGACAGCACTTAACAGGCACAAAAAAACTTATCACATTCAGTGCAACACTGCTATAACACGTGAACAAATCATACACTATGTTCATAAAAGCTCTTAAGAGTAAGTAGCAGCTATATCACAAGCAAATTGTACAGTTCGCCTATGTTTAGACTATGTTTTTTTAAAGAGCCTTTCAGCTGACAGTTAATATCACATTAACTAAAAGTTCAGGTAAAAGCATTTGGAAGTCCTTGAGAGCTAAATGCGACTATTGTAGAAGGGACAGTATCAACTAGAGGTAGTCTGCACTTTTTAGCCACTTCTGTATACATCTACAATATATCATTGTTAAACTAGTATATTATCAGAACTTCTGCAATCACTACATAATGTAACTTAAGGCACAGATTCCCATGGATAACTATCAACTCAAATTCACACAAGTGCCAAGTAAGCAGTAGGTCACAATACCAAGAAGGTAAAGGTAAAGGCACATGGAGACCTTAATAGCTGAATGCGATTTGACCAATTAAAATAGTAACACTAGAAGTGAACTGCACACATTAGCCAATATTAAATACATTAACCATTTAACGGCAAGTAGCAATAGCAAGTCATCAGTACTTGTGCAGTCCTTACAAGATGCAACAAAGCAGATTCCCTCCTGAGACACAGTAATAGATTAATTACTGTGTCTGGAGGGTTCCCTAGATTTGACAGAAGGCAATCAATGGTGCCAGACACTTTGCAAAAACTCTTGGGACTGTGAAAAGCCCAAAATGCACAGCAGTAAACAAAGTGAGATGACCCACTACAAAACCTGACAAATCTCATGCAAGTGTGTGTGGGACAAACTGGTATATAGAGATGGGCATCTTAGATCTAGAGATGGTTAACAGGTCTGATGAAGAATGAACGGTAACAGACTGTGCAGAGAGAACATTTAGAAGGATGGCACTTTTTAGAAAAGTGTTTAAAAAAAAAAAAAAAAAGAGTACAAGTCTCCATTGCCCTTCTTTCTGTGGTACTAGAAAGATTCTGGAGTAAAAGCCCTTTCCCATAAATTCCTGGGGCACTGGTTCTATTGTGCAGTGTACCAGTAATTCCCATAGGATGGATCGGAGGAGATGGATCTGGGTGTGGGGAGGGGGAATTATTCATCCAAGACATGACCTAACCCTTTTATACAATGGAAAGTGGTACGGCCAGGATGGAGGATAAAGTGGACAACTTTGTAGACAGTCAAAGATTTATCTGTCAAGGGAGGCCTCCCAAAAAAGGGCTCCTCAGTGGTTGCCTTCCTCAGTTTCTGGCTGAGTCTAGGATCCCTTCTCACAAGAGAGGCAGGTTTAGATAACTTGCTAACTAGTTATAGAGGTTAACAGAAGCTGTTTGCACTTTTCATAGCTTCACTCTATTCTTGAAGGGTTTTTGAAATTATTAGCTTGCTTGGAGGGTCAAAACAAGAGGATGTCTAAAGGGGAATTATAATGTTTGCTTTCAAGTCTTTGGGTATGGGTTGACTGTGCAACCATGCATACTTGCAGATGACAAGGCTCTACAGTGTCATAACTACATTTAATGCTATGTCTGGCTAATTGTGTAGTCTGATCAACAACCAACCAACAAGAGCAACAAACATTTGTTGTTTAGAGTCAGTTCCTTATGAATCCACCACTATCTTGTTTAAGGAAATGAGGATGGATATCAAATACTTGGTCATTTGAGTATGGTAACTGACGGCCGTGAATGCCAAAGTAGAGGCAGTATAAACCTTTTTACTACACCTATCCACAGTCTTGCTAACTTTGTCTGAAGGGAGGGCATTGGCCTTAGGAAGGAGGCTTCTCAACAGCGACAGACAGTGCAAAGGGATTCACCATAGGACATTTAAACAAGAAAGAATACTTGTGTAAAATCTTACCACAAACATACAAGTCCTTCTATGTTGCAGTATTCTTTACATATGGGTTGTATTCTGCTATCGACCGGATGCCTGGCTTGTATACACAAGCTTCAAGCTACTGGCTGTTCGTGGGACATTGCACGTAGGCTCAAGGAACATCAGCCATAAAGGGGACATGCGCATGAACAATCCTCAGAAAAAAAAAAAAAACGAGGAAACTCAAAAAGGAGGTCCAAAATACAGTCATCCAAATAAAGAGCAAGATGCAGGGGGAAGGCGACTGGAACAGAATACTGCAACATACAAGAGAAGGACATCTGTGGTTATGGTAAGTTTTTACACAACTATTCTATGCCCTTCTATTCAATGCTGCAGTACTCTCTACATATGGGAGAGTACAAAAGCTGAAAAGGAAACCAGGGAGGGGGATGAAACAAAGAGAAATTAGGGAGAAGCATTTTCCAGAAATCCATGCAGGATTGCTCTGGCAAAACCTGCTCTGGCCCTGGAAATATTACCCAGCTTATCTCTTGTAAAGGTATGAACAGATGACCAAGTGGCAGCTTCCAGAATGGATTGGGTATCCAAACCCTTGAAGAAAGCCCCTGAGGATGTAACAGATCTAGTGGAATCGGCTTTAACCGAAGAAGGTAACAATTTCCCATGAATAACAAAACAGAATGGCTTTAGAAATCCATGAAGAGAGAGTTTGCTTAGAAATCGGCAAACCCAGGGCCTTGGGATGAAAAGACATGAGACGTCTATCAGATTTTTTGATAGACTTACTTTTGTCAAGATAGAGTATGCTGTCTATGCACATCCAGGGAATGCAAGATTCTCTCATTAGGAGACTGTGCAGATGGGGGGAAAAGTAGGCAATTGGATAGTTTGATTTAAAGAAAGGTCATTGACCACTTTAGGCACAAGACATATTTGTTCTCAAAGAAACCCTGTCCTTATGGAAGACTAGGAAAGGTAGTAAAGCCATTAAAGCCTAGATCTCAGAAACCCTTCTGGCAGAGGTAATAGCTACTAAAACCGCTGTCTAAAGTACAAAATGTCAGAGAAGCTGAGGTTGCTGGTTCAAAAGGGGCCTGAGTCAACTTCTCCATGACAAAATTAAGATCCCAAAGAGGAGGAACTGGTTTCATGGGAGGATTGATGTGAAGGACGCCTTTTAAGAAACGTTTAACTTCCAGCCTGGAAGTTAATGGAGGAGTTAAAGGCAGACAAGGCAGAGCAGTGGACCTTAGTAGAATAAGACAAACCACTGTTCAGTAACTCCCACAGGTAAGATAACACCAAAGAAATATCCGCCAAGAAAGGATCCTTTTCCCTTTTTTGGCACCAGATAGAAAATCTTGTCCATTTGGAAAAGTAAGATTTCCTAGTAGTGGGTTTCCTGGACTTCTGCAAAACCTGAAGCATGTCCTTAGAAAAAAGGTGCCTAAAAGGAATCAAAAGTTGATCACCCACAAGGTCAGAAGAGTTAAGTGTGGGTGAATCAAAGATCCCATGTCCTGAGTGAGTAGGTCCTCCTGGTGAGGTAACATAGCGATGGCCCTTGGCATAATTGCAAAAGAGGGAACCAATGCTGTTTTGTCCAAAAGGAAGTCACTAAAGATTTTTGGTTTGTCCTGTAAAATTTTCAACAGGGGGGTATGCATAAAGAAACATCCCCTTCCATGAAAATGATAGGGCATCCACATACCAAGCATGAGGGTGAGGGACCCTGGCACATAAAAAGAGGAAGTTGCCTGTTCTGAGGGGAAGCAAATAAATCCCCCAAATACCCCACCAGTGAACTAGATCCATGAACACATCCCTGTGAAGCATCCACTCATGGGACAGTGTCATGGATCTGCTAAATGCGTCTGCCACCAAGTTCTGAGCAGAGGAAAGGTACAATGCATGCAGTGAAACTTTGTACTGAATAGTAAACTCCCAAACTTTGATTGCTAAGTGACAAAGAAAAGATTTTGTACCGCCCTGTTATGCATCAAAGGACTGCAGTACCGTCTCTGAGAAAGTTGAGGGGCCCTGGCAGCAGCAGAGGATGTAATGCCTGTAAGGCTAGAATCACAGCCCTCATTTCCCTGAAATTTATGTGCTCCCTCTCCTCTGAGTAACCATAGTCCCTGAACATTTGTGGAAGCAAACATTGCTCCCCAACCTAAATATGACATCTGTATAAAGTTTCCGTACTGGCTGAAGGGTTTGAAGAGCTAAACCAGGATTCTAACTGAGCTGTTGCATCCACCACCCTAGCTCTTTTTTCAAACATGGAAGAGGAATGACATTCTCCAACAGATGAGCAAGCTGAGATCAGAAGCTTTTCAAAAACCAATGGAAAGAAAAGTTGTATAAAATCTTACCATAACCACAGAAGTCCTTCTCTTCCATGTTGCAGTATTCAACATATGGGTTTACTCCTCTCGCTTCGCGAATGCCCGGCCAGTAGACAAAGGTTTTCAGTTACTGTATGATGCGTGGGATGTCTGATGTGGCTCAAGGAACGTGGCCATAAAAATGACGTCTGCACGCACCAGCCCTCAGAACTTTAAGCCCTAGTTGGAACCAGTCCTAGTAAGGCCAATGCCAGTCTTGTGCCACCCAGAAAGGGAAATGCAGCCTAACGGGAGTGGAAGGAAGGTAGGAAGGAATACTACAGCATGGAAAAGGACATCTATGGTTATGGGAAGATTTTACACAACTTTTCTATGTCCGTCTATTCCCATTTTGCAGTACTCCCATACGGGTGAGTGCCAAAGTTCACTGTGAAGAAGGGTTTGGTGGTCTAGAGGTGGCCTCCAGGAATCCGTGAAAGATAACTCCGGCAAAACCCACCCTGGCACTGGAAATGTAGTCTAACTTGTAATGCTTGGTGAAGGTGTGCACAGATGACCAAATGGCTGCTTCAAGAATGGTAGAGGCATCTAGACCCCTGAAGAAGGCTCTTGAGGAGGCCATAGCCCTGGCGGAGTGTGCTTTAACAGTACCTTGACGGGATTTCCCATGATATTTGTAGCAGAAGGTGATAGGTTCATACTAGGCTATCTGCCCTAGGGCATTTATAAGCCTAGCCAGAATGTGTTTGGCTTTCCCCACCCATTTTAAATTTATTTTGCTATGCCCTTTTTTGAGGTTAGTATACTGTGCCTCTGTCTAACAGTGACACAGAAGTGATACCCGGGGTAAACCTACGATCTTCCATCCACTCATCAAGATTCCTCTTGAAGAGAGTCAATGAGGGACTCTGCCTAACCTGGACTGGTATTTTATTCCAGAGTGAAGGGAGCCTCTGGGTTATGAATCTGTCCCTCCAGCATGTCCTATGTACTTCAGTGCTGAGGTTCAAGTCTCTCAAGCGCGTAGTTCGATGGGATTTGGATTCTCTGAGGTGCAGCATGTCCATTAATTCTGGGTTGGACATAGCTTTATACGTCAGGCACAGATCGCCTCTGAACAGGCGGTATGCCACTGAGTAGAGCTGGAGTTTCTTTAACCGGGCAACATATGGCAGCTGTTGCCCTTTGATCCTCTTGGTGAGGTACTTTTGGGGTCTTTCCAGTTGCTGCAGGTGTCTGGTAAGGTACATCCCAAAAGGGGCATTGTACTCAATTATGGGCCTGATGAGGGATGAGTAAAGAGGCACGATGACCTCCCCTGATCTAGATGTGAATCCCTTCATGATTAGGTGGGCTATATAAAATGTTTTTCTAACCACTTTGGCCACGTGGTTGTCAAATGAGAGATTGCTATCAACTTGGGTCCCCAGGTCCCCAATTACTTCTTCTGTACTTAATGGATTACCACCTATGTGGTAATTTGTGGGCACTTTGTTTTTGCCAAAGGGGATGACCATACACTTTTTGGCATTTAGCTTGAGGCCATGGCTCTGGCACCAGTTGTCTATTTCTATGAGGCCCTTTTGGAGGATGCTTGTGTCGGCTGGAGAGTCTATTATGGCGCCCAGTTTGCAGTCATCTGCGAACTTGGTCAGCCACAGTCCTTCCCTGTTGGCCTGTACCTCCGAGAAATATATACCGAACAAGAGAGGTCCCAGGACTGAGCCTTGTGGGACGCCACTTGTAACTGGTTTGGAGTCCGACATGGCTCCAGCAATTCTAACCATGTGGGTTCTGTCCTTGAGCCAGTTTGCAATCCATCTAGTGACATAAGGGTTTATATTTAAGCTGGTGAGCTTATCTATAATGCCCGAGTGGGGTATTGTATCGAAGGCTTTTGTGAGGTCCAGGTAGGCTGTGTGGACCACCTTCCCCTCGTCAATGGCCTTGGTGACTGTTTCAAATAAATCAACCAGGTTTAAGAGGCAGGATCTGCCCTTAAATCCGAACTGGGTAGGATCCAGTGTCTGTAGGTCCCCAATATCTTTATTTACGAGGTCCATGATGATCCTTTCCACAGCTTTGCAGACCAAGCTAGTCAGGCTTATGGGGCGATAGTTTCCAGGATCCGTTGAGGCACCACCTTTATGGAGAGGGACCACTGTTGCTGTTCACCACTCTCTGGGCACATATCATGTAGTAAGGCAGAGATTGAACAGTAGTTTTATGTTTGGGTTTAGCTCTTCTTGGAGTTCATGTAGGACGCAGCCCAGGACACAGTCTGGTCCCATTGATGCTGTGTTTTTTGCTTTGGAGAAGGCGGCTCTTACCTGAGCATCTGAGATGTCAAGGGGGCAGCACTCTGCTGGGATAGATGTTTGCCCTTTTGGTGGGGGGGTTTGCGCTGAACCAGTCAGCTAGGATATTGGCAATGTCTGTGGGTTCTGTGTATTTTTTGTCATTTTGGACCAATTCTGAGCATATCTGGGAATTACCACCCAAGGTTCCCAACATAACTAAAGAAAGCCTTGTGATTATCCTTGGTGTCCTGTGCAATTTTTCTCTCGAAGCTGGCCTTAAAAATTTTATGAGTGCCCGTAGTTTTTTGCTAATACTGATCAGTGATGCCTTCCCTTTTTGGGAATTTGCTCTATGGCTGGGGTCCACCAGACAGAACGTCTGCCTTTGGAGGATTGGGTCTTGGTTTTATTTGGGATCGCATGATCCATGCATTCCTGAAGGTGTTCATAAAATGCGTTTATAAAGGATTCTGCGGTCTGGGCCGTATTTTCCACAGGCCCGGGGGCTTTGAAGGATTCCACCTCGGTTTTGAGGAGTGTGAAATTTGCTTTAGAGAAGTTTTTCACTGTGGTTTTCTGGGCAGGGGGTGGGGTCGGGATGTGACTATCCAGTGAGATTAGTTTGTGGTCTGATCTTACCAGTGAGGGATACACTTCTGGTCTGGAGCATAAAGTCACCATGTTGGTGATCAGGTCCAGTACATTTTCCCCTCTTGTGGGAGTGGTAAAGTACAGTTTTGTACCTACCATAAATGTAGATGTCCGATAGGTATGCATCTGCAGTCATAACACATGGGTTGTCCTGCCTCAGGCAGCCCTTCGGTCGGCCGGATTCCAAAGCCTGGGTCTGGCCTCGGCTGATGTCGCACTTTCCCCGACGTCAGAGCGTCTGGGGTATAAAAGCATCAGCCGACGCCATTTTCCTCAGTTTTTCTTGCCCCAGATGCCAGGTGCCCTCTAGGAAGGCTAAATTTGGATAAATGCTGAAAAGTTCCAAACATTTGCAAAATTATATACATGTATAAACAAATACACCATAATAGATTCCCCCAGCTAGCTAAAAGAGGAGTAAGTACCCTAGGAATACCACAGAGGGGTAGGAGGGAGGGTAATCCTGACTGCAGATGCATACCCATCGGACATCTACATTTATGGTAGGTACAAAACTGTACTATGTCCTTCAAGGATGCATCTGCAGTCATAACATATGGGTAGAATACCATAGCCAATCTGGGGGAGGAGGTACTAAGAAAAGGATGGTGTAGTTAAGATCCCCTGCAGGACTGCAGTAGCAAAACCTGCTTTGGATCTGGAGTAGAAAGGTAGATTGTAATGCTTGGCAAATGTATGCACGGAGCTCCAAGTAGCAGCTTCTAAAACGTCCTTGGTAGCCACTCCTCGTAGGAAGGCTGTAGTGGTGGCTGTGGCCCTTGTGGAATGAGGCCTGATGTTTTCAGGAACTGTCTTTCCATGAAAGGAGTAGCAAAATCGAATGCAATTTCCTATCCATTTTGAAACTGTCCATTTGGAAATTGCTTTTCCTTGCACCCCAGTAGCATATGCTACAAAAAGTTGGTCAGTTTTTCTGCTAGTTTTTGTTCTGCCCAAGTAGTAGCGTAGTTCTGTGTATATCCAGGGTGTGCAAAAGTTTTTCCCCTCTATTCTGTGGATTAGGGAAAAACGTAGGTAGGTGAATAGCTTGGTTCAAGGATACCCTAGATACCACCTTTGGCATAAAAGTAGGATTGGTTCTTAGTGAAACTCTGTCCTGGTGGAAAATAAGAAATGGCTGCACTGCCATTAATGCTTGTAACTCAGATACTCTTCTTGCTGAAGTGATTGCCAGAAGGAATGCAGTCTTCCAAGACAGAAACTGTAGATCTGCTGATGCTGCTGGTTCAAAAGGAGGAAGTGTCAGTTTCTCCAGCACAAAGTTGAGATCGCAAGCAGGTAGAGGGGGGTCTTCTTGGAGGTTTAATATTTTTGATCCCTCTCAGAAATTGTCTGAGGAAAGGGTGCGAGAAGATAGGTGGATCCACATTGTATTCTGCTGAAATTGCTGAAGCATGAATCTTAATGGAAGAATAGGACAGGCCATTGTGGAACAATTCTGCTAAGTATTCTAGGATATGTGTTATGTTTGCCACTGTGACATCTGAGCCTTTTGATGTGCTCCAAATGAGAAATCTCTTCCATTTAGCTGAGTATGTCTTCCTTGTGGAAGGCCTGCGAGCCTCCAAGATAATGTCCTTCACCCTCTGAGATAAAACAGGTGGATTTGGATTTAAGGAATTTTCCAGGCAGTTAGCTGCAATGTTTTCAAGTTGGGATGCAGGGTCTTGAAATTGTTCTGCGTCAGAAGAAGAGGCCATAGGGGGAGAGGCCATGATTTTGCCTGAGACATGCTTCTCAATGGATACCAGTGTTGCCTTGGCCAGTCTGGAGCTATTAGTATCACTCTTGGCTGTTCCTCCCTGATCTTCAGTAGAACCTTGTACATCAATGGGAGAGGTGGGAAGGCATATACTGTTAGGGCTTTCCAGCTGAGAGAGAGAGAGAGTCCACCCTCCAAGCTTGTGGGTGGTATGTCCTTGAGCAGAATGTCTTCAGTTGATGGTTGAGTGGGGAGGCGAACAGATCTATATCCGGCATTCCCCATGTCTTTGCTAGGAGTTGGAAGACGTCCGGGTGCAGCATCCATTCGTGTGCATCCATGGTAGTTCTGCTTAAGCTGTCCGCCAGTGTATTTTCTTTCCCTGGCACGAATTGTGACTGTAGTTGGATGTTGAGATTCAGGCACAGTTCCCACAGATTCATAGCCATCCGGCATAGTGGGTAAGTGTGTGTGCCTCCCTGCTTATTTATGTACCACATGATCGTGGCGTTGTCTGTCCTTATTAACAGGTGTCCTGGTTGGAGGAAGGGTTTGAATGCCTCGATTGCATGCTTCACAGCCAGCATTTCCTTTTGGTTTATGTGCATGCTTAGCTGCCCTTGAGGCCATAGGCCTTGGATACATATGCCCTCCATGTGTGCACCCCATCCTCGGTCTGAGGCGTCCGTGGTGATGGTCTACCTTGGCTTTGGTTTGTTGAAAGGCAACCCTGTTGGACTGGCAGGCCTGAGCCCACCACAGGAATTCCTTTTGAAGGCATGGAATAATTGGTATCATGGTTTCTAAACTGTGACTGTGTTGAGACCATACACTCCTTGGGTACCATTGTATTTTCCTCATGCAGCCTGGCATGCGGTATCAGAATTATGCAGGATGCCATGTAACCCAGGGCCTGCAGGATTTTCCTTGCAGTAAGCTGAGTGTCTTGCCAGCATCATGAAGTAATCTGGAAGTTGTTTTTGTTTTTCTTCTGTGAGAAAGGCCATTTGGGTGGTTGTGTCCAGATATGCACCCAAAAAGGTTATCCTTTGGGATGGTACTAGTCTTGACTTTTGGATGTTGACTGTATATCCCAAGGTCTGTAGCAGGTATATGGCATAGGCCAAGTCGTTTATCAAATTTTCCTTGTTGTCCGCTTGTATTAGGCAGTCGTCCAGGTATGGGTAAATTTGAATTCCCTGTAGTCTGCAATGTGCAATTACTGATGCCAGGCATTTCGTGAATACTCTGGGCGCAGTAGATAAGCCAAAGGGCAATGCTGAGAATTGATAATGCTCTGATCCTGCAAGAAATCTGAGGTGTCTTCTGCAACTTGGTCAAATAGGGACGTGCAGGTATGCCTCCTTGAGATCTAGAGTCACCAGCCAAGACTCCTTACCCAACACGGGAAGAAGTTGCTGTAGGGTCAGCATTTTGAATTTTGGCACAATGAGATAAGTGTTCAGTGCAGACAGGTCGAGAATAGGCCTCCATTGATTTTCTTTTCTTGGTACAAGGAATAGTCTGGAGTAAAATCCTTGGCCTTGTTCTGAACATGGTACCTTCTCTATGGCTTTCATCTGAAGTAAATTGTTGATCTGTGTTAAAGCCTCTGCCCTATGATTTGGTGGTAGGTTTGGCATTCCGCTTCTTTTTGGCAAAGTGTGGAAGTGGAACCTGTATCCTTTGTCTATTATCTGCAGTGTCCATGTATCCTTTATAATATAATGCCAGTTTTTTGAGAATAAAGCCAGCTTTCCGCCCAAGGGTGCTTCCAGTTGTTCCCTGGTAGTCGGAATCAGAGTTAAGTCATTGAGCCTGTCCTGGTGTAGTGGTTGTTGTTGTTGCACTACTCTGGTTGGCAGGCTGCCACTGACTGCCTCTGCAGGAGCCCTTAGATTGACCTCTGCCTCTAGGGCGCCTGTTCCTGCCTCTCTGGGCTCTGTCCAAGTCTGGAAAGGACCAATTCTTAGTAGGCCAGTTTCTGCTGAATCTCGGTGGTTGTATTTGCAGGAAATCTTTAACTGTTTGCACAGATTTTGCCTTTTCTTCAACCTTTTTTAAGATCTCCTGAGCAGAGGAGCCAAATAAATTTCGTTTCTCCATTGGAGCATCCAGGAGTTTAGCTTTGACATGGTCTGGCAAAGATTGTTCCTTCAGCCAGGCATGCCTACGAATAACTGCTCCAGTCATAGCTGATCTAAATGAAGCCTCCAGTGCATCATAGCCACATTTTAAGAAGTGATTACGAACCTGTTGTGAATTGTGTACCAAATCCTGAAGGGATTTACGGTCTAGAGGCTCAGGAGAAGAAAGTTTCTTATTCAGTTCATCTAACAAATACTCTTGGTACTGTATCATATGAAATTGACAGTTTAATGCCCTGACAGAAAGAGTTGCAGAAGTATACATCATCTTTCCCCATCTCTCTAAAGCTCTAGACTCTCTTTCAGAGGGTAGAGAATTTTTGGCAGTAGCGGCCGCAACCCCTTTAGGGCCCTGAGAAATAGTTTGTGTCTGCAGAATGCGCTTTATACAGATGGAAATGAGAATCCGGGACCCTGTAGTATCTGTCAGGTTTGGCAGGGGCCGGAGGAAGAGCATCAGGGGCTGTACTGACATCATTGTACACATAATCAATTACATTCAGAGCAGGAGGTATAGTTAAGGGCCTATGTTGAGGCAAACGCAAAAAGGTCCTTAATCTTTTTCTAGAATCAGAGAAATCCTGACCTTGCCATTGAAAATGCTCTCTCATGGAGTGTAGAGTCTCACCAAAGGAAAACTCTTGAGGAGGGGAGGCCGAAGGGATAGATTCCTCAGCATCTGAATCCTCATAAGGCGAGTAAGCCCCTTCCTGGTGGTCTGACAACTCAGACCCATCCGTGGAAACATCTGAAGAGTGTGGGTCAGAGGGGGTCAGTCCTGGGCCTTTTGTCTGGAGGAGGGTGAGAGGCCCCGTCTGGGTGAGGTTGTGAACCCCTAATTAAGGAAATACGGTCCTCAGCAAGGCTGAGGATCTGAGAACTAGAGGAAGGCCTCTGGGAGGTAGTTTTGGTAGGCAAAGCTTTAGAAAGTTTGGCAGCTTTAGCCCTTGAAAAAGCCTTAATGGACATGGAAGCAGGGGGCCTAGCTGCCCCACGTGCAGGAGTAGAAATGTCCAAAGGTATGGTGTCGGACATTTCCTGAACACTGGTTTTGGTAGGAAGTTCTGTAGCCGACTCAGCCGGGGCCTCCCGGGCCTCGGTGGTCGGATGTATGATTTCGGAAGAAGGAATCTCCGAGGACTCTGTTTCGGCCAAAACTGAGACACTCGCAGTAGGCCTAGCCATTGTTTCAGCCGAAACCGCTGCCCGCGAGTGTCGGTCCTTTTCCTTGCATTTTTTGACCATATGCGAAGTCGGAGTCTCAGACGGCATTTTATAAGCAAAAGCGGCTCCAAAAAATTCCTCTGCAAACTCAGACCAACGTCGGAGAGTTCGTCGGTTGAAGGAAGCACAGGCTAAACAGGTCAATACGTCGTGGTCTGGGCCTAAGCAAGGAAGGCAGTAGAAATGGAAATCCTTATGAGGTATTTGTTTCCCACAAGTTAAACAATTATTTACTTTGTCTGACATCGGCTGAGGCAAGAAAGAGTCCCCAACGGGGTACTTAGCTTTTTTCGAAGTCTTCGGTAGCTGAACTCACTGGATCTGACCGACTGGCACTTGCGAACAGCTTCTGCTTCGGGCACCGCGCGGCAAGAAAGACAGAGGAAAATGGCGTCGGCTGATGCTTTTATACCCCAGACGCTCGGACGTCGGGGAAAGTGCGACATCAGCCAAGGCCAGACCCAGACTTTGGAATCCAGCCGACCGAAGGGCTGCCTGAGGCAGGACAACCCATATGTTATGACTGCACATGCATCCTTGAAGGACATCAAGTTGCTCCATAGCATCTGAGTTTATAAATTCTAGGAACCTTTGGGCTAGGGTGTTGGAGCTAGAGTAATGCTCCCAGTCTGTTTGGGTAGTTGAAGTCGCCCAATATAATGGTGTTTGGAGAGACCTTCATATTTTCCAGTGTTCTCAGGAAGGCCGAGTGGGGTTCCTGGGTTTGGGAGGGTTGTCTGTAGCAGGCTATAAACTGGAAGGCAGTTTTACCCACTGTTAGTTGCACATGGATAGTCTCTGATACTTAGTGCTTTGCCACCAACCTGGAGGTGTGGGTATCTTTGATGAATATCGATACTCCCCCTCCTTTTGTGGTTCGGTCCAAGTTTTGGGGCCGAAAAGCATGGTATGAGGTATAACCTGGTAGTGCTGGGGTGCTCTCGGGAGCCCTGAACCAGGTTTCTGTTAATGCACAGATATCGATGTTCTCCATGCTAAGGAGAGTTTCGAGTGCGTGCATCTTGAGGTTTAGACTTCTGGCGTTTAGTAGCATTACTTAGTTTCTTATCCCTTGTGATACCTATGGAGGTGGGTTTGTCTTTTGAGCCTTGCCTAAAAAGGCACTATGGGGGTAGCAAGAGCCTTTGCAATATCCGAAAGCCCAGGGGTGACAGGTGCAAGCTGTCCCTAGCGAAGCATTGTGGCTTGTCGAGCATATCATCCCAAGCTGACAGGCACTGGATCCCCTTTGAATGACACCAGTACTTAAGCCAATTGTTGAAATTGATCATCTTGTCTTCATATTGTAGCATCATTCTTGGTGAGGGTAAGATGCTACTCAAGGTCAGGGTCATACCAGCCTGTTCTACATGCTCAGAGAGCTCCTTTATGTCTCTTTTCATGTAGTCCAGGGAGGTACGTCTCAGGTCATTCACACCAGCATGGACAATGACTGAGTCATATTTGTACTTGCCTTGGAGTGACCCGAGTGCTTGTGTTATGTGGCGGATCCTAGCGCCCAACAGGCTGCTCACAGTGACCCTCTCCTTGTTCATCCTGGTGAGCAGGAAGTCAGTGTGCCTGACGATAGAGTCACCTATTACAAGTGTATCAGGTGTGTTGTTTAGTCTTAAGGGCTGTGACTGTTCGGCACACTGGCTTTGTGAGATGTGTTGCACGCGTTTTGTTGTAGCGGTTGCTTGGGTGTCTGCTTTGGAGGTCTCTGCTGCTTAGGTAGATCTTTATTTAGAGCCTCCGAGTATGTTTTTGTGTGATTATGTGTTTGGTTTGCTGTCGTGGTAGGTCTATGCGAGACTGGAATTGTAGTGAGTGTGGTTTCCTTCTCCTCCTGACTGGTTATGCCAGTACTGAGTTGAGAGCTTAGCCTCCAGTTTGGCTATATGGTTGCATCTCTCGTGATGGAATTTGTTGGGAGGAAGAGAGGGTTGTCTGTGTACATGAGGCAGTTGTAACATTGCCTCAAGATTCCCAGATTCACCAGCTGGACCAGAGGAAAGATAGACAACTGACCTTTGGACATGCTAGAATATTGGGAATTCCTTAATTGAAAACAAGGGCCAGTGGGGAGTGAGGGTGCAGTGCTTTTAATTTTTAGTGCTGACATATAATTGCTTTAGTGAGCAAGTGCCAGGTAACTAAGTGCAATGTGTTACAGGTAACAAATGCAAAAACGACAAACAGTAAAAAGAAGTTATGTCCTTACCATAACGTTCCATGTGGAGTGTTCATCTCGCCTTGGTTATTACACATGGGTTCGGAGCCGATCCTCGGCTCCGTGCCGGCCGACTGCAAGCTCTGCATCGAGAAGAAGCTCGAGGACATCTAATACCCACAATCCCCCTCTGCCTTTACCTCAGATCTAGTTTGCAAGCAAACCAGACATAAAGCACGCACACATGCCAACTATATACATAAAAGTACATATATACAAACATACCAAGAGTATGATAGTAACAGTAATACTGCAACAGCAGAAGGAGAATACTCCAGACCAGGCACCAAATCGAACGTTCTTCCTAAGGGTGGGAGTGTAATAACCAAGGCGAGATGAACACTCCACATGGAACGTTATGGCAAGGACATAACTTCTTTATGTGAGAGTGTTCAATCTCGCCTTTGTTCTTACACATGGGTAGCGTCCCTAGCTCCATGATCCTGAGGAACTCAAGGGAGAACGTTCTTGAGCACAGTGGAACCAAAGGTTGCCCTATCCCTAGAAACCCTGTCCACTTTGTAATGAGAGATAAATGTATGTGGTTTAGCCCAAGTAGCAGCCGCACAAATAGTGTCTAAAGGTAAGCGAGCTGCGTGAGCCAAAGATGTAGACACTGATCTGGTAGAATGTCCTCTGGGTTTTGCTGATAATGTTTGGTCAGAGGCTTCATAAACATATGTGATACAGTCAGTTAGCCATTTAGAAAGAGTTCGTTTCGTAACTGCAAGACCCTTTCTGCTGTCAGCAAAAGCTACAAATAGTTGATCAGATTTCCTGTGATCTTTTGTTCTATCCAAATAGAAATCTGAGTTGTCTATGGACGTCCAGTTTGTGCAACATATACTCCAATTTATTAGAGTGGTTTTTAAAGAAGGTGGGTAATTCAATGGACTGATTAATATTACTAGAAGAACAAACTTTGGGAAGAAAGGATGGATTAGTGCGTAGGGATACTCTGTCAGAATGAAATATTAAATAAGGATGTTTGACCGAAAGGGCCTGAAGCTCAGACAATCGTCTAGCAGATGTAATGGCCACTAGAAATAATGTTTTCCATGACAAAAATTTCAATGTGCAACTTGAAGCTGGTTCAAAGGGTGGCAACATCAATTTAGAGAGCAACAAGTTTAAATTCCACGGTGATGTCGGACTTCTGACTGGTGGTCTGATATGAAAAGAACCTTTTAAAAGGCTTTACAAAGTCTGTGAGCCATAATAGGCGCACCACATTCTTCTACATGATAGTTAGAAATGGCAGCTAACTGTACTCTTAAAGTAGCCGGGGAAGCTCCTTCATGAAATAATTCAGTCAAGAACTCTAAAACCTTGTTTAACGGAGCTGTAACAGGGTCCAAATGATGTGACTCCGCCCAGAAGACAAAACGTTTCCACTTACTGGTGTAAGTCTTTGTAGTGGAAACTTTATGAGAAGCTACTAAAATATCTTGAACTGCCGATGTAAGGGGAACTGACCTGGCTAAAAAGGGAAGCGGAGCAGCCAAGCTGCTAGATGGAGAGATTCTAGAGATGGGTGAGGAACTCCTGACGAGTGAGTCAGTAGATCTGGCTCTGGGTCCAGCATCCAAGGTCCCCGAATGCGGTGATGCAATAGAAAGGGGAACCAAATTTGACGAGGCCAGAACGGGGCAATGAGAATAATAGTCCTCTGAAGGTTGTTGGCTTTCTGTAGAAACTTTGCAATCAGGGGAAATGGAGGAAAAGCATATAGGAGACCCGGGGGCCAATCGTGCACCAGCGCGTGCCTGGGGACTTCCCCTGAAGGGGGTAATAGGGCAAAGTAGCTCCTGCATTTGGCGTTCATTGGAGACGCAAACAGATCGCAGGTAGGCTGGCCCCATTTGCGAAAAATCCTTCTCGCAGCTGACTGTTTGAGGGACCACTTGTGAGGCAATAGTATTGCCCTGCTCAGCCTGTCGGCTATGACGTTGGATGACCCCGGGATGTGCGTTGCGATCAGAAAGCGACCGGTGGACTCTGCCCATTGCCAAATTCTCATGGCCTCTCTGCATAGTTGGTAAGACCTGGTTCCCCCTTGCTTGTTTATGTACCAGACTACGGACATGTTGTCTGTCTGAACTGCAATGGTCCCTGGAGGAAGAAGGGGAGCAAAGTGTTGCAACGCCAAAAACACTGCCCTCAACTCCAGAACATTGATGTGCAGATTGTACTCCAGATTGGTCCATTCGCCTTGGACTGTCTGTCCCTGAAAGATGCCCCCCCACCCTATCAGGGAAGCATCCGTGGTTATCGTCACTGACGGTGCGGGTAGCACAAATGGTCTTCCGCTGGATAGGTTGCAAGTCTGTAACCACCACATTAGGTGTGATTTGCATGTTTTCGTTATCAATATTTCGTGAGTCAGTGGAAGTTGTTGGAATGACCATTGTGCAAACAGAAGCCATTGTAGCACTCATGTGCAGTCTTCCCAATGGTATCGCAATGAGGGAAGCTGCCATGAGACCCAAAACTTTCAGAACAATTTTTGCTGGGGACTTTCTGGACGACAGTAGAAGGGAAATGTTGAATTGAAGTGCTACTATTCTTTCTGTAGGAAGTTTTGGAACTAACTGACGCGTATCTAATTCCGCTCCTATGAATAAGATATGCTGTGATGGCTGTAGCAACGATTTTTCGAAATTTACTGAAATGACAAGGTGTGTACAAAGTTGTAGGGTGTAATTCCTGGCTTGTATCAGTTGACGCCTGGTGGTGGCAGACAGGAGCCAGTCGTCCAGATACGGAAACACCTGGAATCCTAGGCGCCTCAGATGAGACGCTACCACTGCCATGCATTTGGTGAAGACCCTGGGGGCTGTGGTCAGACCAAAGGGCAGGGCTCGAAACTGATAGTGACTGGCTCCCAGCCGGAAGCGCAAATGATCCCTGGACGCCCTGGCCATTTTGATGTGGTAGTATGCGTCCTTCAGATCTATTGAGCACATCCAGTCGTCCTTCTGTAAGAATGGAAGGATCGATTGAAGCGTGACCATTCGGAACTTTTCCTTCTTGACAAAGGTGTTGAGATGGCTTAGGTCCAGAATCGGCCTCCAGTCCCCTGTTTTCTTTGGAACTAAAAGAACCTTGAGTAAGTTCCGAATCCTATTTGGTCCGCTGGGACTGGTTGGATGACTCTTTTCTAGCAGCTTTGAAATTTCTGTAGCTGCTGGCTCTGCAGATGGGGTGGTACATCTGGGAGTTTTCTTTGGAATGGGGGTGGATAGAAATGGGATTTTGTAACCTCTGGTAACAACGCTTTTTACCCAATTGTCTGAAGAAAGGTCTTGCCAGGCCTGAGGGTATAAAGCTAGCGACCCCGACTGCCTCCAGAGCAGGACAGTCGGGCCTCCTCTCAGGAGTGCTGAAAAGGTTTGCCAGGGAGGTTATCCCTGTCACCTTGGTTTTGCGGACCCCCTCTGCCGCCAGGGCGGCGTCTTCCACCTCTGCCCCCTCTGCCTCTAGAGGGGCATCACCCTGTGTGTTTGGGAAAGATCCTTGGGGTTTTGAAACCACATTTTCCCACCACGTTGCCCTTTGGGGTACGGTCTGGAAGGGTGGAAAACGGACTCCGACAGCAGACAGAGTCTTTCCCTCCTGTTCACACCGGGTAAGGGTCTCCTTTACTTTAGAGCCAAAAAGTGTGGCTCCATCAAATGGGGCGTTAGTAAAGGAAGACTTGAAGGCTTCATAAGCGAACATAAGCGCATCCAGGATTGCCTACGAAGAGCAATCGCTGAAGCCGCTGCCCTACTCGATCCTTTGGCTGCATAGGATATCAGCCTCATGGACGAGTTTACAATGGACGTAAGGGTGTTGAGATGCGCTGTAACTTTCTCTGAGACAGCGGCATCTGTAGTACCCTGGAGGGTATCTCCCAACTCTTTGACTAGATCCCTCTGTAAACGTGTAAAATGAGTCAAATAGTTCAGGGAGCATAGAAAGCCGCTGAACTAAAAATGCGCTTCCCGTATCTGTCCATGGTCCTAGAGTCTTTGTTAGGCGGATGGACAGATGAGGAAGACTCAGACATCTCCTTTTTCGTGGCCGCTGCCACCACCATGGCGTCTACTGGAACTCCTTTGGTGAGGTAAGCTTTGTCCTGTGGTGCCGTGATGTACTTATTTGGCTTCCTAGGGACTGGTTCCACCGTGTCAGGAGTCTCCCACGCCCTTCGAGCAATTAATTCCATTAACTCATCAAAGGGCGGAGTGACCCAGGAGGAGGAAGGACGGGCACCAAATGCCTTCAGCAAAACTGACTCATCCTCAGAAGGGGGGAGGGCTTGCCAGTCACCTCTCTGTTTTAGGATCTCCAAGATGTCAGAAAAGAGACATCCTCTGAAGGTGACTTAGGGGACCCTTCTGACTCATCTAAGTCAGTATCAGATGTCAAGGATTCTTGTGGAGAATCCAAGTGTCTCCTCTTACACAGTCTTTTCCTAGGGACTTCTTCATGGGGAGCATCCGAAGAAGCCTCCGAGGAAGAGGGGGCACCCTCCAGGGGTGGCTGAGACACTGGTGCCCGACGCTTGGACGTGGCCGTGGGTGCAGAGGAGGATAACGGTCCTTTGTGGGGAGGAGAAGCTGTACCTGCTGATGTGGTTGTCTGGGTAGACAACACCTTCCTCATGAGGTCGAAGGCCCCGGGTCCCAGTCGAGGTATCTCCGGTTCGAAGAAATGGGAAGAATCCCCGAAACAGGAGCCGAAGGCACCGACCCCGAGGACGGAACAGAGTCGATCCGTGCCGAGGCCCCGAGAGGGAGCGTCGGAACCGAAACATCGGTCCGACTCTCTGTCCCGGAACCAAGGGTGGATCTTCGGCCCAGAGACTCCAGTACCGGATCGGATGGAGTCGAGGTGAACGGTGCCGACCGAGAAAAAGACGGTTCTGGCACCGAGGGCTCCACAATCATCAGTTCAGCTTCTTCCGGCTCCGAAGACTGGACAGGTCTCGGAGGAGGAACAGATGGAGATAGTGGCAGGCCTTCAAAAGTCTCGACATCAACTGAGAGGAGACCGAGATAAGCTTGGATAGGGCCGTATGCTCCATCAGTTTCTGCACCACACGGTCCACATCGGTGTCGGAAAGGGGCCTAGAAGAACGAGTCGAAGGGATCGAAGACGGAGCCGACCTCAGCAGAGTCGGTGGAGGGAGCTCCGTCACCGGTTCCAAGACTCTAGGCTCGGAAACTGCCAACAGTTGAACACTCGGCCCCGAAGTCTGTGGAACTGGTGATCTAACTAGACCCGAAGAGCTCGGAGCCGATGACTTTGGCTCCGACGCCTTTGACCCCTTCGAAGACTTGGATGCCTGGTCTGAAGCATCCAGAGCCTCCTGGAAAGAGGGTTTCAACAATCCTCTATCCATCAGTTTCCTGCGCCTATCTGTCATGACCCTCCCACTAAAAGAGTGACAAATAGAGCAGTCCTCTTGTAAGTGGAGAGGGCCAAGACAGTAGACACAGGAACTGTGGTTGTCTGTGACCGACATCTTTTGGCCACACTGACAACGTTTGAAGCCAGATTTTATTTTCTCAGACATAATGACGAGAAAGAGACAGTCCAGTCCAGTAATAGTCAATTCCAGTAACAATGTCAAATCCGGTAATTGAAAGTCCGATTGTCAATTGCTTAAGAAAGCAAGACTACAACAAATTTTTAGTCAAAAAGTGATCCAAGTAGGGGTGGTAGGCCCCGAAAAACTCTATACCCGTTAGTTAAACTAAGTTAAACTAATCTAAGGTACCGAGAATTCTAATCCACTCACACACCGTACTCTAACTTTAATTGACTAGATTTTAAAGAAGTTTTTGAAAATTTAAACAGAATAGATAAATTCTTATCTGTAAAAAGCCTCGAGCTAGCCTCCAGCGATGCGTATGCAGCAGCGGCAAACTAGATCTGAGGTAAAGGCAGAGGGGGATTGTGGGTATTAGATGTCCTCGAGCTTCTTCTCGATGCAGAGCTTGCAGTCGGCCGGCACGGAGCCGAGGATCGGCTCCGAGCCCATGTGTAAGAACAAAGGCGAGATTGAACACTCTCATCTTTCTTTCAAGTGAAACAAGGAAATAAGTACAGTAAGCAATACAGATATCACTAGTGATCCACAGAAGCGCTGAGAATCCGCGTATTAGGTGGAATTAGCGTTCCAGGGAAATAAGCAAACAAGCAGCATATAAACAAAGCTAGATTCAGTAGGCCTGGATCTAGTCTATGCTACAGCAAACAAGGTGTACCAATTTCAGTAAGATACAGTTCAAATATTCAGGCACTATAAATCTTTAACCAGAAATTCCCAGCTCAGAAGGGCAGAGTCCAACCTCTTCTCCCACAAAAGTGTAGACCACGAACCTTCTTAATGTAAAATATCTGGCCTGAAGCCCAAGTGCTTAAACCAGAACTAATACACTAACAATAATAGACACTGGGCTTTGGAAATTCAGTTAGTGACATATTGTATGGCTTACTGCCTTCCCTAGGGCTCTGGGGTGGAAGGAGACAGTTTATCAGCCTGTTTGATGGGCTTGGTTTTATGCAGATAGAACCTGACTTGTCTGCGAACATTCAGGAAGTGAAGTAGTCTCACTGTCCCTCTGTTGGTTAGGGAAGAAGGTAGGTAGGTGGATGGCTTGATTCAGGTACAGGTCATTCAGCACCTTGGGCATGAATGAAGGGTTAGCTCTAAGAGTAACCCTGTCATTGTGGAAAACTAGGAAATGTGGAATATCCATGAGGGCTTGCAGATACTCTTCTGGGTGAGGTCAAGGCCACAAGCAGTACAGTTTCCCCATGTACAGTATTTTAGGGAAGCTTTGTCTGCTGGCTCAAATGGAGAAAGCGTGGGCTTTTCCAAAACATAGTCAAGGTCCCATTGGGGTGGAGATGATTTTCTGGGGGGTCTCAGGTGAAGAACTCCTTTGAGAAAAAGCTTAGCTGGTAGTCTGGACGCTAGAGGGGATCCACAGGAAGGCACGCTGAAACAGCAGACAAGTGGGCTTTAATGGAGGAATAGGCCAATCCTGCCTGCAATAGCTCAAAGTACAGTTGTGTACACTTACCATAAATGTTGATGTTAGAGTGTATTCACTGTTGCAGTCATCACATTTGGGTTATTCTGCCAGGGGTAGCCCTCAGTTGGCGGGAATACCAGAAACTTAGTATTACAGAGTCGGTTGGACTAACATCACGTCGTCAGTGGTATAAAAACAGGCAGCTGATGCCATTACATCAGTTTTTCTTGCCCTGTCAGGAGCCACCAAACAGAGCTAGGTTATGGTGGAAGAACACCACCAGTAGAAAAAATATCAAAAATTCCCTGCAAGGAGAGAGGAAGAGACAGACAATGGGATGAAGGGAGGGAAACCAGGAATGCAACAGTGAATACACTTGGAACATCTACATTTATGCTAAGTGCACACAACTGTACTATGTTCTTCGTGTTTCACTTTTGCAGTATTAACATTTGGGTTGATTCCCAAAGCTGAAGAAAAGGGTGGAGGCAGTCAAGAAGACTGGGGGCTGTTAGGATGCCCTGCAAGACTGCGGTGGCAAGGCCTTCCCTGGATTTGGAGAAGATAGGCAAGTGGTAATGCTTGATAAAGGTATGCACAGATGTCCATGTTGCGGCCTCCAGGATGTCCCTGGTGGGGACCCCTCTGAGAAAAGCTGCAGAGGTGGAGGTTGCTCTGGAGGAATGTGTCCTGACCCCCTTGGAGGGAGGTTTCCAGTGCTGTTTGTAGCAGAAATGGATGCAGTGGGCTATCCATTTGGAAACTGTTTGGATATGGCCTTGCCCTCTGCCCCTGCTGCGAAGCTAACAAGCAGCTGATCAGTTTTTCTAAAATATTTAGTCCTATACAGATAGAATCTGAGCTGTCTGTGCACATCTAGAGTGCAGAATACTTTCCCCTTTGTTTTGTGGGTTAGGGAAATGGTGGGCAAATAAAAGGATTGGTTGAGAGCCACATTGGACACCACTTTAGGCATGAAGGATGGGTTAGTCCTGAAGGAGACCCTGTCTGCATGGAAAAGGAAGGGCTCTACAGCCATGAGTGCTTGCAGCTGTGATACTCTTCTAGCTGAAGTGATAGCCAGAAGCAAGGCAGTCTTCCAAGAGAGGAATTAACTCTGCTGAGGCTTCAGGTTCAAAGTGGGGGGGGGGGGGGGGGGGGCTTTTCCAACACAAAGTTAAGGTCCCAAGCTGGGGTAGAAGCTCTTCTGAGTGGCCTTAAGTTGTTAGCCCCTCTTAGGAACGTGAGAGGGTGCAAGAAGAGAGCTGGCTCAGTGTTGTATGAGCAGAGATGGCAGAGGCATGGATTTTAATAGAAGAGAAGGATATACCCCTGTGTAGTAGGTCTGCTAGGTAATCCAGGAGGAGAGGTAGGGAGGGCTGTGTTGTTCCAGCTCCCTTAGCCTGCATCCAAGTACAAAACCTTTTCCACTTGTCAGCATAGGATTTTCTAGTGCTGGAGCATCTGGCCTCATGCATAACATCTAGGACTTGTTTGCTTAGGCAGGCACCTTGAGGAGAGGTCAGGGAATAAGCCAGGTTGAGAGTCTGCAATTGGGGATGCATGAATTCACCATTTCTCTGGGTCAGGAGTGTTGGGATCTGAGCCAGGTGACATGGTGGCAGGAGTGACTAGCTGCACAGCAGTGGGCACCAGCGCTGGCGTGGCCAGTCTGGGGCAAGACTGCTCTCAGGTTTTCCTCCGTTTTATTTAGCACTACCCTTGAAATGAGTGGTAGAGGGAGAAATGCATAGACAAAGAGGTTTACCCACTGGAAGAATAGAGCATCCACTTTCAAGGCCTTGCTGTGAGGTTCCCGGGTGCAGAATTTGCTGAGCTGACTGGAGTGGGAGGCAAAGAGGTCCACCTTCAGGGTGCCCCATTTCTGTGTTACAAGAGTGAAGGTTCTGTGGTCTAGCTGCCACTTGTGTGGGTCTAACGGGTTTTTGCTTAAGTTGTCTGCCAGAGAGTTGAGGGAGCCTGGCAGGAATTGTGCTATCAGGTGTACCTGCATGGCTGAGGCCGTGTGCCAAAGGGTCAAGGCAAGCCTGCAGAGCAGATAAAACAGAGTCCCCTCCCTGCTTGTTGATATCCCACATCACTGTGGTGTTCTGTTTTGATCAGTAGAGGCACCGGTGACAGTAGGGGTCTGAAAGCTGACGGGGCATGCTGAACAGCTAATCTCTTTTTGGTTGATGTGCAGATGTACTTGATTTGGGCTCCAAATGGCCCTGAATGCGCCTGCCATCCAGGTGTGCACCCCAGGCATAGTCTAATGCATCTGTGGTGAGAGTTTGAGCTGCATGGGGTTGTGAGAAGCATGCTGCTGCCCACCAAAGAATTCTTTCCTTAGACAAGGTATCATTGGTATGAGTTTCCAGGACTTGAGTGTTGACACCAAAGGCTTTTTAGGTACCATTGTAGTTTCCTCATATGCTGTCAGGCATATGGAATGAGTAGAATGCAGGAGGCCATGAACCCTAGAGCTTGCAGGATTTTCCTTGCGGGTAACTGGTTCTGGTGGCTAGTTGAGAGAAGTAGCCTGCCAGGTAGGCTTGTTTTTCTGGAATAAGGAATGCCATCTGGGATGCTGTGTTCAGGCTTGCTCCCAGGAATACAATTTTTTGTGTGGGGACTAATTTTGATTTCTTTTCGTTGATGGCATACCCCAGGGAGGTCAGTAGGTCCTTTACAAAAGTCACGTGCTATAGCAGCTTTTCCTGACTGTCTGCCTGAAACAGGCTGTTGTCCAAGTATGGGTAAATTTGAATATTTTTTTGTCTGCAAAAAAGCAATGGTGGGAGCCAGACATTTTGCGAAAATTCTGGGAGCAGTGAATAAGCCAAAGGGAAGTGCAGAGAACTTAAAGTGCATAAATCCTGCCCTGAAACGTATGTATTTCTTGCAGGATTCCCTGATTGGGATGTGTAGGTAGGCCTCTTAGGTCTAGGGTGGTTAACCAAGCATCCTTGGAAAGCATTGGTAAAAACTGCTGGAGGGTGAGCATTTTAAATTTTGGTATCACCAGAAAGGTGTTTAGAATGGATATATCGAGGATGGGGCGCCATGTGCCCTATTTTCTGGGTACCAAGAAAAGTCTGGAGTAGAAACCTTAACCTATCTGCTCTGCAGGAACATGCTGTATTGCCCCCCATGGAGAGCAGGGAAAGGACTTGCTTTTTGGTGTCTGCTCAGTGGTTTAGAGAAAAATCTGGGAACCCTTATGGGGTCAGAGTGTGGAAATAAAATTTGTATCCCTGGGACACTGTTGAGAATCCATCGGTCGTTGCTAATGGTGGCCCAGCTGCTTACATGGAAGGAGAATTTTCCTCCTAGGAGCACAAGCAGGTGGGCAAAGGTAGGGGGTGAAAGTGAAAAGTCATTGTGAGTTCTTACATAAGGGGGTGGCTTTGCACTCCCTGATTTTGAAGAGCAGGAACTCTATTCCTTAGCTTTCTGCATTCTCTGTGGCTGTTGTCTGGGGGGGGGGGGGTCTACTTCCCCTGGATCTGGGATGAGCTGGCCTGGACAGGGCAGGAAAGGACCAATGCTTGGAAGGGCAATGCCTACTGAACCACGGTGGCTGGACTTGTAAAGAGTGTCTGCTAGATTTAGCTTTTTCTTCCATCTTTAAGACCTCTTCTGCTTTGGTGCCAAATAAGTTGTTCAAGGGTGCGTCCAGTAATTTGGATTTCACATGGTCTGGCAAGGTCTGTTCCTTAAGCCAAGCATGCCCTCTGAGGACAGAACCAGTGATTGCTACCCTGCAAGATGCTTCTACGGTGTTAAAACCACATTTTAAGGTGTGCTTACTTTACTTGCAGAATGCATCAACTCTTGTAATTCTATATTTTCTGCACTAGCAGGAAAAGATATTTGTTGTTTGAGGAATTCCATGGCATGTTGCTGATATTTCAGCATGTGGAACTGACAATTTAATCCTCTAATAGCAAGAGTAGCAGAGGTGTATACTTCTATACCCAATCTGTCTAATGCTCAGAAATCCCAGTCTGAGGGGTTGGATTCTTAGCTGAAGTTGCTTCGATTCCTTTAGGTCCTTGGGAAATGACCTCTGGGTCAGCAGTAGGATTTTTGAAAAGAAATTTGAGAGAGTCAGGGACTCTGTAATACTAGTCAGGTTACCTGGGAGCAGGAGGAAGGGTGTCAGGAGTCTGACTGGATTCCATAAAAACATCATCCACAACATCCAGGACAGGAGGAATGACCAAAGGTCTATGCTTTGGTAGACCTAAGAATTCCCAGAGTCTTTTTTGACTGAGGGTAGTCCTGACATTCCCACTGGACATGCTCCCTTAAAGTATGAAGGGTTTCCCCAAATGAAAAATCCTCAGGTGGAGAGGCAGAGGGAATGGATTCCTCTGCATCAGAATCCTCATAAGCAGAGAGGGGTTGTACGTCTTCATATTCGGATGCATAACAGTCATCGGACTCCTGTTCAGATAAAAACTACTGGGGACAAGTTTCTTTCTTTTGGAATGGTTAACCTGGCTTCCCCCAATAAGCATAAGGTCTTCTGCCATTTTAAGCATTTAAGACTGAGGCAAGCCAGATCCTACTCAGCTCCTCAGAACCCATCCAAGGTAGAGACATCTGCAGGATCCTTAGTCGAAAAACAGTCTTGCGGCATACCGGACTACGAAAGGGTCTCTGCAGCGGCATGTGAATCCACAGAAGCAGGCTTCAGGGGCTGTGAAAGTGCCTCACTGAGGACCAGAGAACTGACTACTAGCTTAATGGAAGCGGTCAGCAGTTTTGGACCTGTGCGTTCTCTGCCTTTATCCTTGCGTTGTTTCGAAAGATCGGTAGTCGGATGGCTTACCGAAGCCATATCAGAATTTGAGGACTGAGCGTGAAAATATCTAACTACAATAAGGGCACGACGACATGGTTCTGGCACTGAACAAAGCACAAAAGCGACAGCGGGGGACGTCATGGCCTGGACCTCAACAGGTGATGCAGTAATAATGGAAGTCTCTGTGTGGTATTTGCTTTCCACAGGCGAGGCAATAGTTAACTTTTTCTGACATTGGTTAGAGCAAGAAAAAAAAAAAAAAGGATCCCCAATGGGGTACTTAGCTTTAGAAGACTTCAACTCGGAAATGAAAACTCAGGTAGCGACCGATCAACACTCATGCGAACTGCTTCTGCTTTGGGATCCTTGGCAAGAAAGACTGATGTAATGGCGTTGGCTGCCTGTTTTTATACCACTGACAACCTGACGTCAGTCCTGCAACTGACGCAGAAATACTAAGTCTCTGGTACGCGGGCCGACTGAGGGCTACCCCTGGCAGGATAACCCAAATGTGATGACTGCAACAGTGAAACACGAAGAACATCTAGAAGAGTCTCGCTTGCAAGCAGGTCCAACTGCCTTTTGCGACACCATATAGAAAATCTCTTCCACTTTGAAAGGTAAGATTTTCTTTTATTTGGTTTCCTGGCCTCCTGCAGGAGAGTGAGCACATCCTCATTGTAAAGGTGTCTGAAGGGGATCAGAATCCTATCAACCACATGGTGAGGTGCAGTAACTGCCACTGTGGGGGTATTTGGGATCCCATTTGCTGTGTGAGGTCCAGTCTGAGGGGTAACTTGCGGTGATTGCACGTGGATAGTTGGAGTAGGGAGAAAGTACAGTTGTGTACACTTACCATAAATGTAGATGTTAGAGTGTATTCACTGTTGCAGTCATTACATTAGGGTAATCTGCTGGCAGGTAGCCCTCAGTTGGCCTGATTAACCAAGTCTTGGCTCCTGCGTCGGTTGCTGTCCCATCTTCCATGATGTCAGGTCGTCAGGGGTATAAAACATGCAGCAGACGCCATTACATCAGTTTTTCTTGCCCCAGATGCCAGGTGCCCCCTTAATGGGGAGCAAATAAAAAAAACACAAAGGTATACCTCCAACAAAAAGCAAATATACCAAAAAGGCTTTTAAGCATAGTAAAAGGAAAGTAGAGCTATAGCCAAAAGTAGTCAGGGGGCTGGAGGGAGGGTAACCAGGACTGCAACAGTGAAGACACTCAAACATCTACATTTATGTTAAGTGTAAACAAAGTACAGTTGTGTACCTACCATAAATGTAGATGTT
The DNA here is from genome assembly GCF_019279795.1 of Protopterus annectens. Classification (NCBI taxonomy): domain Eukaryota; kingdom Metazoa; phylum Chordata; order Ceratodontiformes; family Protopteridae; genus Protopterus; species Protopterus annectens. The sequence goes on from NC_056743.1 coordinate 813,434,391, forward strand.
AGAGTGTATTCACTGTTGCAGTCATTACAATTGGGTTATCCTGCTGGCAGGCTACCCACAGTCTGCCTGACTTCCAAAGTCTAGGTCCGGCGTTTGGTTGCCGTCACCTCCTCCCTGACGTCAGTGCGCCAGGGGTGTAAAAGATGCAGCAGACGCCATTTTCTTCTGTTTTTCTTGCCCCAGATGTCAGGTGCCCACAAAAGGGTAGGCTAAAAATATGTCAATAAAGCATGCATGCCCTAAAAGTTTCCTTCATCTACAAGCAAATACACTACATAGGTTGTATAGAATAGAGAAGTACAGATAAGGTCCAGCAAAGATAAGGGGGATGGTGGGTAACCTGGACTGCAACAGTGAATACACTAGAAAATCTACATTTATGGTAGGGTACACAACTGTACTATGTTGATAGTGTTTCACTGTTGCAGTCATTACAATTGGGTTGAATCCCAAAGCCAAGGTTGGGAGGCTGGAACTAAACAGAATTAGGAGCAGCTAGGAGGCCCTGCAGAACTGCAGTGGCAAAGCCTGCTCTGGATTTGGAGTAGAGTGGTAGTGCTTTGTAAAAGTATGCACTGAACTCCAGGTTGCAGCCTCTAAAATGTCTTTGGTGGGCACTCCCCTGAGGAAGGCTGCTGAAGTTGCTGCTGCTCTGGTTGAATGTGGCCTAATGCCCTTAGGCACTGATTTGCCATGTTCAGAATAGCAGACGAATGCAGTGACCTATCCACTCAAATAGTCTGCTTTGAGATAGCCTTTCCTTGCGATCTTGCAGCACATGCTACCAGTAATTGCTCAGCCTTTCTGAAAGCTTTGGTTCTGTCCAAGTAGAAGCGCAGCTGTGTATGTCCAAAGAATGCAGAAGTTTCTCACCCTTATTCTGTGGGTTTGGATAAAAGGTAGGCAAATGAATAGTTTGGCTGAAGGCCACACTGGACACTACCTTAGGCATAAAAGTGGTGTTTGTCCTTAGAGAAACCCTATCTGGATAGTAGATAAAAGGTTCCACAGTCATGAGTGCCTGTAGCTCTGAGACAGGTCTTGCAGAGGTTATTGCTAGGAGCAGAGCTGTTTTCCATGATAAAAAATTTATATCTGTTGTAGCGGCTGGCTCAAAAGGAGGCAGAGTGAGTTTTCCAAAATATAATTGAGGTCCCATGCAGGTATTGGTGATCTCCTTGGAGGCCATAAGTTTTTGGCTCCTCTGAGGTACTGCCTTAATAAAAGGATGAGAAAAAATGGGTGGCTCTGTATTGTAAATTAGCTGAAATGGCAGAGGCATGAATCTTAATTGATGAAAAGGATAGGCCTTTGTTCAGCATCTCAGTTAAGTATTGCAAAATTTGAGGTATATTTGGAACAATCATGTCAATTCCTTGTGCCTGGTTCCAAGCACAGAATCTCTTCCATTTTTCTGCATAAGATTTTCTGGTACTGGGCCTCCTGGCCTCCAAAATAACATCCATAACCGCTTGAGAGAGGTGTTTTGAAAAGCTACATTATCCGCCATGCTGCCAGATTTAAGGTCCTGAGTTGGCTGTGCAGGATCGGACTGTTTTGTTGGGTCAGTAAGTGAGGAATTTGAGGTAGTGTCCATGCTGGACATTAGGTCAAGTTCCTTAGGATTGGATACCAGTACTGGTGGGGCCCGTCTGGGGCAATCAGTATAATTTTTGGCTTCTCTTGTCTGACCTTTAGGAGCATCTTGGGGAGGAGAGGCAGTGGTGGAAAGGCGTATACTGTTAAGTTTTTCCAGCTGAAAGATAGAGCATCCACTTTCCATGCTTGCTTGTGATAAGTCCGAGTGCAGAATCTCTGTAGTTGGCAGTTGTGAGGGGAAGCAAATAGATCCATGTTCGGGCATCCCCAATTCCTTATGTAGAGGACTTGTGGATCCAATTTCCACTCGTGAGGATCCATGAGGTTTCTGCTTAGTCTGCCAGAGTATTTATCTTTCCTGGCAGGAATTGCACTTGCATATGTACTTGGCAAGTCAATGCTGTGCCCCACAAAGTCATGGCTAGTCTGCAAAGGGGGTAGTAATGTGTGCCACCCTGCTTGTTTATGTACCACATGACTGTATCAGTAGTTGTCCTGGATGAATTAGATCCTTGAAGGCAGTCAGGGCATTTTGAAAAACTAGCATCTCTTTGTTTGATATGTAGATTCATTTGGATTGCGGATCATGAGCCCTGAATACATCTTCCTGCCATGTAGGCCCCCCAGGGATAATCTGATGCATCTGTTGTCAATTTTTGCCTGGCTGGGGGCATGGTGAATGGCTGCCCCTTGTGGTGACAGGCCTTTGCCCACCACAGAAACTCCTGTTGTAGGCAGGGAATGAGTGTAATTGTTTCCAGGCTGTGGCAATATTGAGTCATAACACTTTTTAGATACCACTGTAGTTTCCTCATATGCAATCTTGCATATGGAATTAGCAGAATGCAGGATGCCATGAAGCCCAAAGCCTGCAGAATTTTTCTTGCAGTTAACTGGGCGTTTGTTGCCAACCTTTTGAAATTAGTCAGTTGCCTTTGTCTGGCGTGAGATAAGCCATCTGGGCAGTTGTATTTAAGCTTGCACCCAGGAATATTATCTCGAGAAGCTACAAGTTTTGATTTCTTCTCGTTTACTGTGTACCCTAGGCATGTTAATCTTTTTACAAACACCAGATGCTGTAGTAATATGTCCTTGTTCTCTGCTTGAATAAGGCAGTCCAAAGTAAGGATATATCTGTATTCCTCTGTCTGCAAAATGCAATTACTGGTGCCAGGCATTTTGTGAAGACCCTGGGCGCAGTAGATAAGCCAAACGGTAGTGCAAAGAATTGGTAATGCATGGAGCCAGCTATGAATCGGAGGTATCTTCTGCATGATTGTCTGATTGGGACATGCAGGTATGCCTCTGGTCTAAAGTTACAAGCCAAGCCTTCTCGCCCAGCATGAGCAGAAGCTGCTGCAGAGTCAACATTTTGAATTTTGGAATATCCAGGTATGTGTTTAGAATAGATAGTTCCAGTATTGGCCTCCAGGCTTTGTCCTTTCTGGGCATAAAGAAAAGTCTTGAGTAAAAACCTGGTCCCTGCTCTTGCTGTGGTAACTTGCTGAATGGCTCTCATGTCCATGAGGGATGAAAAGTACAGTTTTGTACCTACCATAAATGTAGATGTCCGATAGGTATGCATCTGCAGTCATAACATATGGGTTGTCCTGCCTCAGGCAGCCCTTCGGTCGGCCGGATTCCAAAGTCTGGGTCTGGCCTCTGCTGATGTCGCACTTTCCCTGACGTCTGGGGTATAAACGCATCAGCCGACGCCATTTTCCTCCGTGTTTCTTGGCCCAGATGCCAGGTGCCCTCTAGGAAGGACAAATTTGGAGGAATGCAATAAATTCCAAACGTTTTCCAAAATATATACATATATATACAAACAAATACACCATAATAGATCCCCCAGCTAGCTAATGGAGGGGTAAGCACCCTAGGAATACCACAGAGGGGAAGGAGGGAGAGTAAACCTGACTGCAGATGCATACCTATCGGACATCTACATTTACGGTAGGTACAAAACTGTACTGTGTCCTTCAAGGATGCATCTGCAGTCATAACATATGGGTAGAATACCATAGCCAATCTGGGGGAGGAGGTACTAAGAAAAGGATGGTGTCGTTAAGATACCCTGCAGGACTGCTGCAGCAAAACCTGCTCTGGATCTGGAGTATAAAGGTAAATTGTAATGTTTGGCAAATGTATGCACAGAGCTCCATGTAGCAGCTTCTAAAATGTCCTTGGTAGCCACCCCTCTTAGGAAGGCTGTAGTGGTGGCCCTCGTGGAATGAGGCCTAATGTTTGCAGGAACCGTCTTTAAAGGAGTAACAAAATCGAATGCAATTTCCTATCCACTTTGAAATTGTCTGTTTGGAAATTGCTTTTCCTTGTACCCCAGCAGCATATGCTACAAGGAGTTGGTCAGTCTTTCTGCAACTTTTAGTTCTGTCCAAGTAGTAGCGTAGTTGTCTGTGTATATCCAGAGTGTGTAGAAGTTTTTCCCCTTTATTTTGTGGATTTGGGAAGAATGTAGGCAAGTGAATAGCTTGGTTCAAGGATACCCTAGATACCACCTTTGGCATAAAAGTAGGATTGGTTCTCAATGAAACTCTGTCCTGATGGAAGATAAGGAATGGCTGTACTGCCATTAAAGCTTGTAACTCAGATACTCTTCTTGCTGAAGTTATGGCCAGAAGGAATGCAGTTTTCCAAGACAAACTGTAGATCCGCCGATGCTGCTGGTTCAAAGGGAGGAAGTGTTAGTTTCTCCAGCACAAAGTTGAGATCCCAAGTAGGTAAAGGGGGTTTCTTTGGAGGATTGATGTTTTTGATTCCTCTCAGAAATTGCCTGAGGAGAGGATGCGAGAAGATAGGTGGATCCACATTGTATTCTGCTGAAATTGCTGAGGCATGAATCTTAATGGAAGAATAGGACAGGCCATTGTGGAACAATTCTGCTAAGTATTCCAGAATGTGTCATGCTTGCCACCGTCACATCAAAGCCTTTTGCTGTGTTCCAAATGAGAAATCTTTTCCATTTTGCTGAGTATATCTTCCTTGTGGAAGGTCGGCGAGCTTCCATAATAATGTCCTTTACTCTCTGTGATAAGTTATTTTGAGGGGGGTTTATGCAATTTTCCAGGCAGTTAGCTGCAATGTTTTCAAGTTGGGATGCATGATCTTGAAATTGTTCTGCGTCAGAAGTGGCCATAGGGGGGAGAGGCCACGGTTTTGTCTGTAACATGCTCCTCAATAGTGGGTACCAGTGCTGCCTTGGCCAGTCTGGAGCTATCAGAATCACTCTTGGCTGTTCTGCCCTGATGTTCAGTAAAACCTTGGACATCAATGGGAGAGGTGGGAAGACAGACTGTTAGAGCTTTCCGCTGAAAGAGAGAGCGTCCACCCTCCAAGCTTATGGGTGGTATGTCCTTGAGCAGAAAACTTTCAGTTGATTGTGGGGCGAGGCGAACAGATCTATCTCCGGCTTTCCCCATGCTTGTGTTATGAGTAGAAAGATGTCTGGGTGCAGCATCCATTCGTGTGCATCCATGGTAGTTCTGCTTAAGCTGTCTGCTAGTGCATTTTCTTTCCCTGGCACGAACTGGGACTGTAGTTGGATATTGAGTTTCAAGCATAGCTCCCATAGATTCATGGCCAGCCTGCACAGAGGGTAGGAATGCGTGCCTCCTTGCTTGTTTATCTACCACATGACTGTGGTGTTGTCTGTCCTTATTAACAGGTGGCCTTGATGGAAGAAAGGTTTGAAGGCCTCGATTGCGTGTATCACTGCCAGCATTTCCTTTTGGTTTATGTGCATGCGCAGCTGTCCTTGAGACCATAGGCCTTGGATACATTTGCCCTCCATGTGTGCTCCCCATCCTCTGTCTGATGCACCCGTGGTGATGGTTTGTTTTGTTTTTGGTTTGTTGAAGGGCAACCCTCTGTTGGACTGACAGGCTTGAGCCCACCACAGGAATTCCTTTTGAAGGCAAGGAATGATTGGTATCAAAGTTTCCAAACTGTGACTGCTGAGACCATACACTCCTTAGGTACCATTGTAATTTTCTCATATGCAGCCTGGCTTGTGGAATCAGAATTATGCAGGATGCCATGTAACCCAGGGCCTGCAGGATTTTCCTTGCAGTTAGCTGAGTTTGTCTTGTCAGCTTCATGAAGTAATTTTTGTTTTTCTTCTGTGAGAAAGGCCATTTGGGTGGTTGTATCTAGATCTGCACCCAAAAAGGTTATCCTTTGGGACGGAACAAGTCTTGATTTTTGGATGTTGGCCGTGTATCCCAAGGCCTGTAATAGGTGGATGGCATAGTCCAAGTCCTTTATCAAATTTTTCTTGTTGTCCGCTTGTATAAGGCAGTCGTCCAGATATGGGTAGATTTGAATCCCCTGAAGTCTGCAGTGTGCAATTACTGATGCCAGGCATTTTGTGAATACTCTGGGCGCAGTAGATAAGCCAAAGGGCAATGCTGAGAATTGATAATGCTCTGATCCTGCAAGAAATCTGAGGTGTCTTCTGCAACTTTGCCTAATAGGGGCATGCAGGTATGCCTCCTTGAGATCTAGTCACCAGCCAAGACTCCTTGCCCAGCATGGGAAGACGTTGCTGTAGGGTCAGCATCTTGAATTTTGGCACAATGAGGTAAGTATTCAGTGCGGACAGGTCGAGAATAGGCCTCCATTGATTTTCTTTTCTTGGAACAAGGAATAATCTGGAGTAAAATCCTTGACCTAGTTCTGAAAGAGGTACCTTTTCTATGGCTTTCATTTGAATTAAGTTGATCTGCTTTAAAGCCTCTGCCCTCTGATTTGGTGGCAGGTTTGGCATTCCGTTTCTTCTTGGCAAAGTGTGGAAGTGGAACCTGTATCCTTTGTCTATTATTTGCAGTGTCCATGTGTCCCTTGTAATGTAATGCCAGTTTTTTGAGAATAAAGAAAGCTTTCCGCCCAATGGTGCTTCCAATTGAGCCCTGGTCGGCGGAATCAAAGGAAAGTCATTGAGCCTGTCCAGGTGTAGTAGTTGCTGTTCCTGCACCACCTCTCTGGTTGGTAGGCTGCCACTGACGGCCTCTGTAGGAGCCTCTAGCCTGCCCTCTACCTCTGGGACGCCTGCTCCTGCCCCTCTGGGATCTGTCTGAGTCTGGAAAGGACCAATTCTTAGTAGGCCAGTTTCTGCTGAATCTCGGTGGTTGTACTTGCAGAAAGTCCTTAACTGTTTGCACAGATATTGCCTTTTCTTCAAACTTCTTTAAGACCTCCTGAGCAGAGGAACCAAATAATTTTTGTTTTTCCATAGGAGCATCCAGGAGTTTAGCTTTAACATGGTCTGGTAAAGACTGTTCCTTCAACCAGGCATGCCTACGAATAACTGCCCCAGTCATAGCTGACCTACATGAAGCTTCCAGTGCATCATAACCACACTGCAAAAAATGATTACTAACCTGCTGTGAGTTATGTACCAGATCCTGAAGGGATTTACGGTCAAGGGGTTCAGAAGAGGAAAGCTTCTTATGCAATTCATCTAACAAATACTCTTGGTACTGTATCGTATGAAATTGACAATTTAATGCCCTCAAGGAAAGAGTTGCAGAAGTATATACCTTCTTTCCCCATCTCTCTAAAGCTCTAGACTCCCTTTCAGAAGGTAGAGGATTTTTGGCAGTGGCAGCTGCAACCCCTTTTGGGCCCTAAGAAATAGTGTCTGGGTCTGCAGAATGGGCCTTGTACAGATGTAGATGAGAATCCGGGACCCTGTAGTATCTATCAGGTTTGGCAGGAGCCGGAGGGAGAGAATCAGGGGCTGTACTAACATTGTACACATCAATAACATTCAAAACAGGAGGTACAGCTAAGGGCCTATGCTGAGGTAAATGTAAGAAGGTCCTTAATCTCTTTCTAGAATCAGAAAATTCCTGACCCTGCCATTGAAAATGCTCTCTCAGAGTGTAGTGTCTCACCAAAGGAAAACTCTTCAGGAGGGGAGGCCGAAGGGATAGATTCTTCAGCATCAGAATCCTCATAGGCCGAATAAGCCTCCTCCTGGTGATATGACAACACAGATCCATCCATAGACTCATCTGAAGAGTGTAGGTCAGTGGGCTCAGTCCTGGGACTTTTGTCTGGTGGTGGTTGAGAGCCCCTGTCCGAGTGAGGCTGAGAACCTCTAATTAAAGAGATAAGATCCTCTGCAAGACTGAGGATCTGAGAACTAGAAGAAGGTCTCCGAGGTAAGTCTTGGGAGGCAAAGCTTTAGCAAGTTTAGCAGCTTTAGCCCTGGAGAAAGCCTTAATGGACATGGATGCAGGGGGTCTGGCTGCACCACGTGCAGGAGTAGACTTGTCCAAAGGAATGGTGTCGGACATTTCCTGGACACTGGTTTCAGCAGGTAGCTCAGTAGCCGACTCAGCCGGGGCCTCCAGGGCCGCGGTGGTCGGCTGAGTGGATTCGGATAAAGGAAGAACCGAGGACTCTGTTTCGGCCGAAACAGAGACAATCGCGGTAGGCCTATCCGTGGTTTCAGCCGAAACCGCGGGCCGCGAGTGTCGGTCCTTGTCCTTCCATTTTTTCACCAAATGCGATGTCGGAGTCTCCAACGGCATCTTATATGCAAAATTAGCCCCAAAGAATTCCTCTGCAAACTCCGACCGACGTCTAAGAGTTCGTCGGTTGAAGGAAGCACAGGCTGAACAGGCCGTGACGTCGTGGTCTGGGCCTAAGCAAGGGAGGCAGTAAGAGTGGAAATCCTTATGAGGTATTTGTTTCCCACAAGTTAAACAATTATTTACTTTATCTGACATCGGCTGAGGCAAGAAAGAGTCCCCAACGGGGTACTTAGCTTTTTCGAAGTCTTAGAGTAGCTGAATCACAGGAGCTGACCGACCGGCACTTGCGAACTTCTTCTGCTTCGGGCACCGCGCGGCAAGAAAGACTGAGGAAAATGGTGTCGGCTGATGCTTTTATACCCCAGACGCTCTGACGTCGGGGAAAGTGCGACATCAGCCGAGGCCAGACCCAGACTTTGGAATCCGGCCGACCGAAGGGCTGCCTGAGGCAGGACAACCCATATGTTATGACTGCAGATGCATCCTTGAAGGACATCTTGCCTTTGTGCCTCTGCCCATTGATTTTTTGGCAGGTCTGACATACCGTTAGCCCTTGGCAGGGTGTGAAAGTGGAACCTGTAACCTTGTGACACTATGTTCAAGACCCATTTGTCCTGGGTGATTTGGTGCCAGTTGAGGAAAAAAGTGCTAGTTTTCCCCCTAAAGGAGCTGCCAGTAGATAAGTGCTTGGCGCTGGCAGGGGGAAGTCATTGGGACTGCTTTCTGTATGGCTGTGACTTGTCTTCTCTGCTTTTGGAGGTAGAAGCACCCCATTGTTTAGACCTGTATGAGCCTTGGGGCTGGGATCTGCCTCTAGGGAGTCTGTATCTGCCTCTTTGTGGCCTGACACTGGAAAGGACCAATTCTTTGTAGGCCAGTGTCTGCTAAATCTTGGAGGCTGTACCTGTAAGAAATCCTTCACTGTCTACATAGATTTGGCTTTGTCCTCCATTTTCAACACCTTTTCTGCTTTAACACCAAACAAAGTATCATGCTGTAATGTAGCATCTAATAATTTTGCTTTAACATGATCGGGCAGATTCTGTTCCTTTAACCAAGCATGCCTCCTAATGACAGAACCCGTAACAGCGGCTCTGCAGGAGGCCTCCAAAGAATCAAAACCACATTGTAAAGTATGCTTCCCAACTTGTTCAGTTGCATGCAATAAATCCTGCATTTCTTTATTCTCTGCACATTCAAAATTTGACAACATTTTCTGTTTAAGCAGTGACATTATGTATTGCTGATATTTAAGCATATGAAACTGACAATTTAAAGCCCTTATAGCCAAGGTAGCAGAAGTGCAAATCTTTTTTCCCCATCTGTCCAGTGCCCTGGAATCTGTCAGAGGGGGTAGGGTTTTTTGCAGTGGAAGCCTTGACCCTCTTGGGACAGTGAGAGATTGTTTCTGGGTCAGCAGCAGGGTTTTTAAAACGAAATTTGTGGGAGTCTGGAACCCTGTAATATCAGTCTGGCTTAACAGGAGCTGGAGCTAAGAGTCAGACTGGACTCTGAAAATACATCTACAATGTCTAGCACATATGGAACAGCATGGGGCCTGAGCTGAGGCAGTAAAAGAAAGTCTGAGCCTTTTCTTAGATTCTGAATAATCTTGGCTCTCCCAATGGAAATGATCCCTCATGGTAGGCAGTGTTTCGCCAAAAGAATAATCCTCAGGTGGAGAAGCTGAGGAGAGATTCTTCAGCATCAGAATCCTCATAAGGAGGAAGAGGGTATAGCTGATCAGAAGAGGAATCAGATGAAATGGAAACCTGATCTAAATCTTATTCTACCTCTTGCCTAGACCTCTTGTCAAGAGGGGGATGAGAACCCCTGATCGGAGTAATCAGGTCTTTGGCCATTTTGAGCATCTGTTTTTTAGGCATGAAGGCCTGTCCATAGGGCTGTTGTACTTGTTTGTCTTTAAAGCTGCTTTAGTCTTTGCCTTTGAAGCTGAATTCGTTTCAACATAATTGTGTAGGCCTGAAAACACCCTCAGAAGCCGATGCCTGCTCAGTGGCTCTGGACCCAACTGAGGGAATGGTTTCCGAAGGTCCAATACCTTGAGTTTCTGTAGGCCTGGTTGACTCCGCGTGGGAGTCTGTATCGGCCTGTGGCTCTAAAGTAGCAGTCGTCAGGGGCTGCGAAAGCACCTCACCGAGAACCGGCAACTGGCCTCGAAGAAGCCTAGTCAGTTTTGGACCTCTGATGTCTGTCCTTTTCTTTGCACTCTTTGGAAACTCCGGTAGTCAGCTGTTCCAAAGGCATTATATAATTAAATTGTCTGCCAAAGTAATGAAATGCAAAATCGTACCGACTCTCAATAGTGCGTTGGTTAAATCTAGCACAAAACCGACAACTAGCAACATCGTGGTCAGGGCCTAAGCAAGGAATACAGTAAGAATGAAAATCCTTATGAGGTATTTGCTTCCCACAAGAACTACAATTAACCTTTTTTGACATCGGTCTGGCGCAAGAAAAAAAAGTTTACCCAATGGGGTACTTAGCTTTAAATGAAGACTTCGGACCTGAAATTCGAATTTGAAAATCAAGAGTCAGCCGACCGGCACTTGCGAACTGCTTTTGCTTCTGGCACAGAGCGGCAAGACTGAAGAAAATGGCGTCGGCTGCATCTTTTATATCCCTGGAGCACTGACGTCAGGGAGGAGGCGACAGCAACAGACGCCGGACCTAGACTTTGGAATTCAGGCCAACTGCGGGTAGCCTGCCAGCAGGATAACCCAATTGTAATGACTGCAGCAGTGAAACACTAACATCTGTACTATGTTCTTCATGTTTCACTGTTGCAGTCATTACATTTGGGTAGATTCCCAGAGCTATGGTTCGGAGAAGTTTATAAAGCATTAGGGCCAGCTATAAAGCCCTGCAAGACAGCAGTGGCAAGGCCAGCTCTGGAATTAGAGAAAGTTGGCAAATGATAAAGTATGTACAGAACTCCAGGTAGCAGCTTCTAGGATGTCCCTGGTAGGAACACCTCTGAGAAAAACTGCAAAAGTAGATGCAGCCCTCGTGCAGTGAGATCTGATCCCCTGGGGGATAGGTTTTCTATGATGCTTATAGCAGAAATGAATGCAATGGCTTATCCATTTTGAAATGGTTTGTTTCGAAATAGCCTTCCCCTCTGCCCCTGCAGCAAATGCTACCAGCAGTTCAGATTTCCTTCGAGGTTTAGTCCTGTCCAAGTAGAACCCAAGTTGTCTGTGCACATCCAAGGAATGCAGAATCCGTTCCCCTTTGCTCTTAGACTGGGAAAGAAGGTTGGCAAATTAATGGACTGATTAAGAGCCACACTGGATACCACCTTGGGCATGAAAAATGGATTGGTCCCGAGTAACACCCTGTCCACATGAACGAGGATGAAAGGCTCCACTGCAATCAGGGCCTGTAATTCAGATATCCTTTAGCTGAAGTGATTGCTAAAAGGAAGGCCGTTTTCAAGAAAGATTTTAAGTCTGCAGTAGCAGCTGGCTCGAAAGGAGGTAGAGTGAATTTCTTCAATACAAAGTTAATATCCAATCAGGGTTTGGAGCTTTCCTGGTCTCAAGTTTTTTGCCCCTCAGATACTGCTTGAGCAGAGGATGAGATAAGAGGGGAGGCTCTGTGTTATGAGCTGAAATGGCTGAGGCATGGATTTTAATGGAGGAAAAAGACAGGCCCTTGTGAAGCATCTCAGTTAAGTATTGCAAAATCCGAGGTAAAATGGGCACTGATGTGCTCATCCCTTCAGACTGGTTCCAGGCACAATCTTTTCCATTTGTCAGTGTAAGGTTTTCTAGTACTAGGTCTCCTTGCCTCTAAGATGACATCCATCACAGGTTTGCTGAGGGATAAGGATGAAATTAAGTGATTAGCCAGGCTGCAACGTTCAATGTTGGAAGCTGAGGGTGCAGAATTTGGTTCTCCTGCTGAGACAGCAGGGAAGGGGGTCCAAGGCAGGTGCCATGGAGATAACTGCGACAGCGCAAGAGGGGGTACCAGTGTTGGCACAGCCAGTATGGAGCAATCAAGATCCTTGGTTTGTCCAGTTTGATTTTTAGTAGAACTTAGGAGAGCAGAGGCAGTGGGGGGGAAGGCGTAGACAGATAGGTTTTTCCAGCTGAAGGACACAGCATCCACTTTCCAGGCTTGTTTGTGAGCAGTCCTTGTGCAAAACTTGTCTAACTGATAGTTCCTGGGGGGAGGCAAATAGATCTATGTCTGGGCTCCCCCATTCACTTGTCAACATGTTGAAAATCTTTGGTTCCAATTTCTACTCGTGTGGGTCCATGAGGTTTTATGCTTAGTCCGTCTGCCAGTGTATTCAATTTTCCTGGCAGGAATTGAGCTTGTAGGTGCACTTGGTAGCTAAAGGCTGTGTTCCACAATGCCATGGCTAGTCTGCAGAGGGGATAGGAATGTGCATCCCCCCTGCTTGTTTATGTACCACATAACCGTGGTGTTGTCAGTCTTTACCATTAGTTGTCCTGGAAGAATGTAATCCTTGAAGGCTGTCAGAGCATTCTGTACAGCTAACATTTCTTTTGATTGATATGTAGGTGCACCTGATTTGGGTTCCATTTGCCCAAAATGCACTTCCCTGACAGGCGAGCCCCCCCATGCATAGTCTGCTGCATCTATAGCTAGGGTTTGGGGGGCAGGGGGTAGTGTGAATGGTAGTCCTTTGTTTTGGCGGCAGGCCTCTGCCCAGAGGAACTCCAGGCGTAGGCAAGGTATGATATGAATAGTTTCCAGGCTGATAATGTTGACGCCATAGACTTTTTAGATACCACTATAGTTTCCTCATATGCAGTCTTGCATATGTAATTAGAAGAATGCAGGAGGCCATGAACTCCAAGGCTTGCAGCATTTGTCTTGCAGATAGCAGGATTTTTGTGGCCACTTGTTTGAAGTAGGTTACCAAATGAATTTGCTTTTCTGGAGTGAGGAAAGCCATTTGGGCAGTTGTATTCAAGCTTGCACCCAGGAACGTAATTTGACAGGGTACCAGTTGGGATTTCTTTTCGTTTATGGCGTACCCCAGACAAGTTAGAACCCTTTTTACAAATGCCAGACTTAAATGTATGCCCTGGTTTTCTGCCTGAATTAGACAATCATCCAGGTATGGATATATTTGAATATTTCTTTGCCTGCAAAAAGCAATAAATGGAGCCAGGCACTTTGTGAATACCATGGGCGCAGTAGACAAGCCAAAGGGCAGTGCAGAGAACTGATAATGCGAGTAGCCTGCTTTGAAGTGTAGTTATCTTCAGCAAGATTCCCTGATTGGGATGTGCAGGTATGCTTCTTTTAAATCTAGTGTTGCCAACCAGGCGTCTTTGCCTAGCATAGGAAATAACTGGTGAAGAGTCAGCATCTTGAATTTTGGAATCTCCAGAAAGGTGTTTAGAGTACACCGGTCCAGGATTGGATGCCATGATTTGTATTTTCTGGGTACCACAAAGTCTGGAGTAGAAACCTTGTCCCTTTTCCTCTTCTGGTACCAGTTGAATAGCTTCCATGCTTAAGAGGGAAAGTACTAGTTTTTGAGCCTCTGCCCACTGATTTGGGGGCAGGTCTGGCCACCCATTTGGTGCTGGCAATGTGTGGAAATGAAATCTGTATCCCTGGGACACTATTTAAAACCCATTTGTCCTGGGTTATGAGCTCCCAGTTCTTTGCATGAAGAGCAATCTTTCCCCCCAAAGGGGCAGTCAAAAGATAAGTGCTTTTGAATTTTAAAAGGAAGTCATGGAGACTGTTTACCATAGGGGAGTACTTCCAGATTTGGAAGTGGAAGCCCCCCACTGCTTAGCTCTGAGAGTCCCATGGGACTGAAACATGGGGTTTTTGCTGTGTCTGGGTTTGGCTTGAGGACCTGGAAGGGACTGGAAAGGACCAATTCTTAGTAGGCCAGTGCCTACTAAATCTCGGAGGTTGCACTTGTACAGTTTGCATAGACTTCGCTTTAACTTCCATCTTTAAGAACTTCCTCAGCCTTATTCCCATACAGGCGGTCCTGATTTAAAGGAGCATCCAACAATTTAGCTTTAACATGATCGGGCAAAGATTGCTCCTTAAGCCAAGCATGCCTTCTGAGCACAGACTCAGAAACAGCAACCCTGCAGGAGGCTTCTAAAGAATCAAAACCACATTGCAAAGTATGTTTTCCAATTTGTTCAGCAGAATGCATTAAGTCCTGTAAATTTTTATTTTCACACAGTCAGGAATCAACAATTTTCTGTTTAATCAGTCCAATAATATGTTGTTGATATTTTAACATTAAATTGGCAGTTTAAAGCTCCGATTGCCAAGGGTGCAGAAGTATAAACCTTCTTACCCCATCAATCCAGCGCCCTGCAGTCTATCAGAAGGGGTAGGAATTTTTTTAGCAGTGGAAGCCTTAATGCCCTTAGGTCCCTGAGGAATAGTCTCTGGATCTGCAACATATTTGAAAAGGAACTTGTGGGACTCAGGAACCCTGTAGTATCGGTCAGATTTACTAGGAGCAGGAGGCAGGGAATCTGGGGCCAAACTGGATTCCGAGAACCCATCAACCATGTCTAGCACAGGAGGTATAGCCAAAGGCCTATGCTGAGGTAAAAGGAAATCCCTAAGCCTCTTTTCTGAATCAGAAAATTCCTGGCTTTCCCAGTGGAAATGCTCCCTTAAAGTATGTAAAGTTTCCCCAAAAGAAAAATCCTCAGGAGGGGAAGCAGAGGAAATGGAATCCTCTGCATCAGAATCCTCATAAGTAGGTATGGACAAATCCAGGTTGTCAGAAAAGTCAGAAAAAACAAAATCCTGATCAGAAGATTCATAATCAAGCTCAAGACGATCATAATCAAGACGTTGACTACCCCTGATTAGAGTTATTATATCTTCAGCCATTTTTATCATTTTTTTTAGGCATAGAGGCCTGAGCGTCAGTTTAGACATGGATCGCGATTTAGGCCTTAGTAATGAAGGAAGTGTCGATTTAATATTCAAGTCTGTAGGCCTGAATACACCCTCAGAAGCCGGTGCCTACACAGCGCCTCCGGACCCATCCAAGGTATACACATCCGCGGGTTCCATAGTTGAAGTATCTCACGACATACCAGACTCCGAATGGGTCTCAGTAAAGGCCTGCAAATAAGTAACTGGTATTAGGGGCTGCAAAAGTGCCTCACTGAGTACCGGCGAACTGGTGACTGGCTTAGAAGCGTTGTCGGCAGTTTTGGACCTCGGCAGCCTGTCTCCATCTTTATCTTTGCGTTTTTTCGGAATCCCGGTAGTCGGCTAACCGACATTTCTGGATAAGTAAATAGAGAACCGAAATATTTAGAGGCAAAAATATGCAGACAATGGATTGTGCGCTGATTAAATAAAGCACAAAACCGACAGCAAGATGCGTCGTGGTCAGGGCCTAGGCAAGAAATACAGTACAAATGAAAATCTTTATTAGGTATTTGCTTTCCAGAAGTAATGCAATTAACTTTTACTGACATCAGTAAGGAGCAAGAAAGAGTTTCCAACAGGGTACTTAGCTTTAAGTTGAAGACTTTGGTTCTGAAACTCAAAAACGAAAATTCCAGGAGTCGGCCGACCGGCACTTGCGAACTGCTTATGCTTCAGGCACCACACGGCAAGAAAGACTGATGTAATGGCGTCGGCTGCATGTTTTATACCCCCTGACGACCTGACATCATGGAAGGGACAACAACTGACGCTGGACCCAAGACTTTGTTAATCAGGCCGACTGAGGGCAACCTGCCAGCAGATTACCCTAATGTAATGACTGCAACAGTGAAACACAAAACATCCAATGCAGTGTTGGCTAGTAGGGAGTCAACAACAAGATTTTTGGTCTGTCCTGCAAGATTTTCAGCAGGACCTTCTGGACGAGTGGGAAAGCGGGGAGTGCATCTCCTTCCAAGAGAACGAGAAGGCATATGTTGCCAGTCCCTGAGTATGTGGTATCCCGGTGCAAAATCCAGGAAGTTGTCTGTTGGAGGAGGCAAACAGGTTCATTTGAGGTGTACCCCACTGGTGGACCAGATCCAGGAAGACATCCCTGTAAGCCATCCATTCATAGTAGTTAGTGACGGCTCTGCTTTGACAGTCTGCCTGGGAGTTCTGTAGAAAGGGAATGTAGACTACCTGCAAGGTCACTCCCTATGAGTTGGCCAATTCCCATACTAGGAGAGCTACTCTGCAAAGTGAGTAAGACTTAGTCCCTCCCTGCTTGTTGAGATACCACAGAACCGTGGTATTGTCTGTAAAAATCTTTAGTGGACCTTGCTGTAGATATGGTTGGATGTCTCGAAGGGCCAGGAGAATTGCTCTCATCTCTTGAACAATGATGTGTTCTTGCTTGTGTGGTTCTGGCCACAGACCCTGCACTTCTTGAAGGCCCAGAGTTGCTTCCCAGCCCAAGTTTGAGGCATCTGTATACATGATCTGTGTGGGTAGGGGTGGTTGGAGGGGAAGACCTGGATTGAGGGTCACTTGTCGACCACCACTGGACATCTAGTTTGAGGCATGGTAGGAGGGGAACCCTGTACTCCAAGGAGTGGAGAGTGTTGGGTTCAGACTGAGCGAAGTTACCACTGCAACTTTTTCATATGAAGTCTTGCTAATGGTAACGAAGACAGTGGCTGCCATGTAACCCAGGAGCCTGAGGTACTGCCTTGCTGTCAATTCTGTTGACTGAAGGACCAGAAGTAGGTGTTCTGTCAAGTTTTCCACCTTTTGGAGGGGAAGGTAGAATTTCATGACATCAAGAAGACAATGCCTTGAGTAGGTTCCAGGTGGGATTTTGGATAATTTATATAGAATCCCACAGACTATAGGAGGGAAACGAGTATATGTTGCAGGAGGGTCTCCTTGTTGCCTACCTGTATCAGCAAGTCATCCAGATAAGGGAATATCTGTTTTCCCTTTGTCCTGCAGAAGGCAATCACTGGCGCGAAACATTTGGTGAAAACCCTGGGTGCAGTGGAAAGCCCAAGGGGAAAGGCAGAGAACTGAAAGTGAGAACGGCCCACCAAGAACCTCAGGTATTTTCTAAAAGTGGGTATATATGAGTATGTGAAGATAGGCTTCCTTTACATCTAAGGTGGCCGTAAACCCCTGGGGGATCAGAAGGGGAAAAAGGGTTGGTAAAGTCAACATCCTGAAAGTTGGAACCTTTAGGAATACGTTGAGACATGAGAGATCCAGAATTAGTCTCCAAGGACAGTCTTCTTGGAACTAGGAAAACCAGAGTAGAAACTTCTTTCCTTTTGCAGCGAGAGGCACTGGTTGGATGGTGCCTTGAGCCAGCAGTGTTTGTAGCAATGACTGCAGGTGGTGTAGATGTTTTGGATGTTGTGGGATGCCCTTTCGCTTTGGGGGTATAAGCCAGGTCATGAAATATCCATTCTGAAGGATTGAAAGAACCCATTCGTCTAAGGTGATGGATGTCCATATAGGGAGGCAGTGAGAGGTATACCGACAGAGGGAGAGGGAGGAGGGGCTTGTAAGGTGGGCAGGTAATCAGATGCTACCTGCCCTTTCTTGAAAGGGTGGCCTCTGGCTAGAGGATGGTGTAAGCTCTAGCTGGAGGGGGTTGCTTTCTGGTAGGTTTTCGAGACCTTGAGGGGGGAGCAGCAGGGCAAGAATGTTTTCTAATTAACTGTGTTTTAGCTGGGTAGTTCCTTTGAAATTTTGGAATTGGGGAGACTAGCAGATGTTTCATATCTTGCATTTCTTTCCCCATCTGCTTAAGTGACTTAAAACAAATCAGCCACTTTTGCACCAAACAAAGCTGTTGTCCAGGGGGGGGTGGGGGCTTCAATCAGCTTTGAACTAAAATCTGGAAGGGGCTAGAAGCATAGCCAGAAATACCTTCTTAAGGCAGATGCTGACCTTGCTGCGCTTCAGCAGCGACATAACTATACTTTGAATGCCTGGTAACCTGGTAAGCGAGAACCAGAAGGGAAGACTGAATAATCTGGTGTATCTGCCGGTTCCTTGGAAGCTTTCCCCAAAGGTGATAATGCATATTTAGCCATGTGTCTAGTACTTAGTAGCCCTGAAGGACAGAGTAGCAGAGGTGTAAATTTTACGTCTTTGTCAAAAGGAAGGATAGTGGTGGTGGGTAAAAGTTTAGATGCTGTACCTCTGGAAATGAAGATGGTGGCAAGGTCTGCTGGTGGACAGTTAAGGAGATACTTGGCGGTCTCAAGGACTTTATAAAGTCCATCAGGTCTGTGTGGAGCAGGTGGTTGAGTCAGGCTTTAAGGATGCTAAGGAGAAGGCATCCAGGAAGGCAGGCAGGATTGGGGGAACAGCAGACTGGCTTTGGGAATCCATCTGAATGAGTTCATAATACCTTTTCTGGATCCCTGTCATTTCAGAGGATTCCAACTTAAAATGCTCTTTCATCTTGGAAATGGTTTCCCCAAAGGTCAAATCCTCCGCTGCGGAGTCAGGGTCAACAGATTCTTCCTATGGGGAACCATACCCCAAGGGAGAAGTAAAGAAGCAGAGATCATCCTCTTCCCTCATGGTTGGGTCTGTAATTTGAGGCCTTGGACTTAGAACTGGAGGTGGAATGTTACCAGTCCCTGCAGAGGTAGGATGCAAGGCCACGAAGACATTAAACAGACTTTGGCTGAAAGCCTGCCAAGTCAGTCATGCTTTCAAGTAGGAGTAGAGAGACGCTTCCTTTTATCATCCTTTTTTAGAGGCCTGGCGGGTGTCTGAAGGGAGGAAGACCTGGAGTCTGGAGACCAAGGAACCAGAGGGATCAGACAGACCTACTAAAAGCACTGGTGCCCCCCCCCCCCCCCCCCCGTGTTAGAAAAGCATTTATGGACGTGCCCTCTGCACAGGACTTTGCGGCTTCCATGGAGTTACCTGCTATACCCAAGGTGGCAGTGCCCAATTCCTCTACCAGACTATGTCAGTCACAGGCTGATGGCCAGAAGCAAGAGGCACAGCTGCAGTGGTAGGCTGTACAGCCTTTGCTTTCTTTTTTGGCGGTTCGGTAGGTACACAGGAACCCTCCCCCTCCATCCCCAACGCCATTTGTTTTAACCTTTGATTCTCTAAATACAGATTAAGCGCATGCAGACAGTTGCACAATGTCTTGGGCACAAATGCCAGGCAAATGTAGCAGGCCTTCTAATCATGCGACCGTCCCAAAAGGGACACCGATCATGGGCGTCCTTGTGAGGTATCCAATGGCTGCACTTACACTTACCATTTCTGGATGACATGAAGAGGCATTAAACGAAAGAAAAAGACAAAATAGTTGTGTAAAATCTTGCCATAACCCATAGATGTCCTTCTCTTCCATGTTGCAGTATTCATACTCTGATTTCCTGCATCAGGCAACCAGACATTGGCTCCTAAACAAAAGCTTAAGCCTGGTTGCTGTAGATGCATGGGGCATCACACGTTGGGCCATAAACCAGGGACCTTAAATGTGATGTCTGCATGCACAGACCTCAGAACATAAAGGTCAGACAGTCTTAAGAGGAATAAGTGACTGTCAGCTAAGAGTCAAGTGTCGTATGCTGGCTAGTTGCTCTTTAACACTAGAGCTTCCTAAAAGCTAGGAGCTAGGTTAGTAGTCCAATGTAATGCAAAGGGAAGGTGGGAGGGATGGAATACTGCAACATTGAAGAGAAGGACATTATGGTTACGGTAAGATTTTACACAACTATTCTATGTCCTTTTCCTATGTTGCAGTATTCTTACTGTGGGAGAGTACCACAGCTAGAGGCAAGGGTGGCGGTAGAGGTGGAAGACTCCAGAAATCCGTGCAGGACTGTCCTAGTAAAGCCTGCCCTAGCTCTGGAAACGTCAAATAATTTGTAGTGCTTGGTGAAGGTGTGGATAGTAGACAAGGTGGCAGCTTCTAAAATGGAAGCAGTGTCCAGTCATTTGAGAAAGGCTATGGAAGTAGCCATACCTCTGCTGGAATAAGCTCTCATCCCCTGGGGTAAAGGGTTGCCATGGTGCGAGTAGCAGTAATGAATGGATATTATGATCCATCCTGAGACAGTTTGCTTGGAAACTGCCTTGACCATAGCCCTGGGGTGGAAGGAGACAAAGTTGTTCAGATTTTCTGAAGTGGTTAGTTTTGTCTAGGTAGAATCAAATTTGTCTGTGCACTTCCAGGGAATGGAGAATCCTCTCACTCTTGTTAGTTGGAGAGGGGAAGAAGGTAGGCAGGTGAATAGACTGATTTAAGGACAGCTCGTTTACCACTTTAGGCATGAAGGAACGGTAAAGTGCATAAGGTCACCCTGTCCTTGTGGAAGACAGTGTAGGGGGAGCAGGCCAAGAGTGCCTTTAACTCTGACACTCTCCTGGCAAAAGTGATGGCAACCAACAGTACAGTTCTCCATGTACAGAGCTGTAAGGTAGCATTGCCAGCCGATTCAAAGGGGCAAAGTGTTCGTTTCTCCAGGAAAGAGTTCAGATCTCAGGGTGGCAGGACAGGTTTTCTGGGTGGTCTGATGTGCAAGACCTCTCTCAAGAAAAGCTTAACATCTAGCCTGGATAGTAAAGGGGGGGGGGGGTCTAGAGACAGGCAGATATGGCTGAAAGATGTACTTTCACTGAGGAGTAAAGAAAAAGCCATCCTTAACGAGTTTACACACATGTAAGGACTAGGAAAGGGTCCACCTGGGCTGGGGTCCCTATCTTTATACAAGCACCATTTTGAGAATCTCTCCCATTTTGATAAGTATGATTTTCTAGTAGCAGGTGTCCTAGCCTCCCTCAGGACTGTAGGCACGTCCTCTGAATAGAGGTGTCAAAGGGATTAAAAGTTCATCACCCAGAGTGTTACAGCTAACATCTGTAGGGGAGGATGGATTAGGGTTCCCTTTTGTTGTGCGAGAAGGTCCAACCTTGTGGGGTAACTTGTTGTGATTGCCCTTGGTTAGAGAGTGAAGTAGGGGGAACCAGTGCTGCCTTGGCCAGTAGGGGGTCACCAAGATTTTTGGTTTGTCCTTCCTTATTTTCAGTTGGACCTTTTGAATTAGAGGGAAGGGGGGTGAGGCGTAAAAAAATCCCTTCCAAGGAATGCTGAAGGCATCTACTCTCCAGACTAGTAGGGAGGGATCACTGGTGCAGAAGCTGGTCAATTGTCTGTTCTGGGGGGGGGGGGTGCAAATAGATCCACCTGAGGAGTGCCCCACCAGTGGACAATGTCTAGAAATGTTTCCCTGTTCAGCATCCACTTGTACTGTAGAAATGATCTGCCTGTTTGTTGTCCTGAGAGAATATGTATGAGGACTGCAGGGACAGGTTACGCCTGGAGGCAATTTTCCATATTTGTAGGGTTATTCTGCAAAGGAGGCACGCTTTGGTACCTCCTTGTTTGTTGAGGTACCACATGACTGACCTTGTCTGTGAATAATAGAAGGGGTCCTGGGTGGAGGGTAGGAAAAAAAGCCTTCAGGGCTAGGAGAACTGCAGTCATCTCCCTGACATTGATACGTTTCTTTTGAAGGGCAGGACTCAATTTCCTGAACTCTGAAGTCCTTGTAGGTGGCACCCCCACCCCAAGTCTGAAGCATCTGTGTAGATTAACTGATTTGGGGCGGGCATTTAGAAAGGCATTCCCTGGTTGTGACGGGTTTGTTGAATCCACCACCTTAGCTCTGATTTGAGACTGGGCAGAAAGGGGATTTGCCTCTCTGAAGAGTGAAGGTGTTGTGACCACACATTCTTTAGGTACCACTGGAACTTCCACATAGGCATTTTTGCCAAGGAAAACATTGGAATGGTGGCTGCCATAAGCTCCAGGAGTTTCAGGAATTGTCTTGCAGAAATCTGGGATTCCAGTAAAAGGGTTTCAACGTGACTGGAGAGGGTGTGGACCTTTTCTTGTGGGAGAAAGGCCCGCATTAGATATGTCCTGATCCTGCAGCCCAGAAAAATGTCTTGCTGAGGGAGCAAGGAGGATTTGTTTACATGGAGGGTGAAGCCCAGGTTTTGAAGGGTGGTGGTGAACCTGAGGTGATTTGAGACAGGTTTCTTTCTCTGCTAGGAGGAGAATGTCATCTAGGTAGGGGTAGAGTTGTATACCTTTGGTCCTGTAGAAAGCAATGGCTGGGGCTAGGCATTTTGTCAGTACTCTGGGTGCTGCAGACAAACCAAAGGGCAAGGCTGTAGACTAAAAGTGAGAGCAGGGTCCAGAAAAATGTAGAAATTTTCTGTTGGAGGGTTTTATGGGGATATGATGGTAAACCTCCTTTAGATCCCAAGTGGCCATAAAGGTCTGGTCTGGGATAAGAGGGAGAGCATTTTGAAAGAAGGCACTTGTAGAAATAGGTTCAGGAAAGATAGATCCAGTATAGGTCTCCAAGGACCATCCATTTTGGGGATCAGAAAGTCTCGACTACAATCCTTTTCCTTCCAGCCCGGGAGGAATAGGTTCTATTGTTCCTAGTTTTTGGACGTCTTCAAGAATTTGTGGCAGGAGTTTTTTTTTTTTTTGGGGGCTATGGGATGGGTTTACCCTCCAGGAAAGAAAATATCCATTTTTTTATGGTAGTCAGTACCCACTGGTCTAAAGTAATGGTTTTCCAGATAGGTAAACAGTGGGATACGAGGGCTGACAAAGGCAAAGTTCTGCAGACTGTTTTCCAAATAAAAGGTTATGGTCTAAAGGGGCGTCCATAATAAGAAGTTATGTACTCACCATAACGTTCCATGCGAGTTGTTCATCTCGCATTCATTCTTTACCTATAGGTTCGGAGCCGATCCATCTGCTCCAATACGGCCATTTGCAAAGCTCGAGGTTTACCAGTAGCTCGAGACCAAGCTCCTTATCCCATGATGCACTGTGGAATTACTTCAGATCTTGTTTGCTGCACCTACTCTAGCCATATAACTGAGCTATCCTCCCATGGAGAGGAATAACTGGGCAACCAGGTAAGACCGACCTGTAGGTCAACTATCAGCCAGGAGGGGGAAGGAGGGAGGGACGCAAGAATGAAGGCGAAATGAACTCGCATGGAACATTATGGTGAGTATATAACTTCTTAATGTGAACTTATTCAATCTCGCCATTCATTCTTTACTGATGGGCAGCGTCCCTAGCACCCTCAATCTTGGGTGGCTCACGGGAGTATATTCCTCTGGACTGTAGACCCAAAGGAAGCCATATCCCTGGAGGCCTTATCAACTTTGCAATGAGTGATAAACGTATGAGGTTTAAACCAAGTGGCGGCAGCACAAATGTTAAAGAGGCAACTTGGCTTGGAATGCAGAAGATGTAGAAACTGCTCTGGTTGAGTGAGCTTTAATCTTGTGTAGTAAGGGCATATTAGCAGCTCACTTAACAAATGTGATACCATCGGATAGTCATTTAGAAAGCTTTGCCTAAGCCCCTTGTCTAACTTTTCTGGCTTGAGAATGACACAAAGAGCTGGTCTGATTTCCTAATATCTTTTGTTCTGTCCAAATAAAATCTGAGCTGTCTGTGAATGTCAAGTTTGTGCAGTATATACTCCAACTTACTGGAATGGTTAAGGAAGAAGACTAGTAACTCAATAACTTGGTTATTAGACTCTGAACAAACTTTGGGCAAAAAAGTTGTTTGTCCTAAGAGATTCACTATCAGCATGGAAAATCATATGAGGGCTGACAGATAAAGCTTGAAGCTCTGACATGGAAGGCAGAAGTAATAGCTACCAAAAAAATGGGTTTCCACGACAAAAATTTGATATCAGAAAATGATGCTGGTTCAAACGGGGAGAGAATTATGAGAGACAGCATAAAGTTTAGATTCCAAGGAGAATAAGGAGTTTTGATTGGAGACCACACATGAAAAGTTCCTTTGAGAAAGGCCTTGGACAACTTGTGGGACATTATTTTTAGCCAGTCAGCTCCTAGATGAAAGTTAGATATAGCAGCAAACTGCACCTAAACTGTTGCGGCTACCGCTCCTTTATTAAAGATCATAGTCAAGAATTCTAATATGGACATAAAGGGGGCTTGATAAGGATAAATGTTCTGCTTAAAAGCCCATATGGAAAATCTTTTCCACTTACCAAGATATAATATTTTGGTGGATGGCTTATGGGAAGACAAAAGGATCTCTTCTGTCTCACTGGAAAAGTTGTGAAGCCTGGCTATGAGGGGAACTGAAGCAGCCAAGCTGTCAGCTTCAGTGACTGCAAGGAAGGATGGAGGCCCCCCAACGGATGTGTGAGGTGGTCTGAAACTGGGTCCAGAATCCATGGATCCTCCAAGAGATTATGAAGAAATGGGAACCAAATCTGCAGTGGCTAATGAGGGGCTATAAGAATGATGGTCCTTCCCAGAGAATTTGCTTTCTGTAGAAATTTGGGCATCAACGGGATAGGAGGAAATGCACAGAGACGACCCAGGGGACAAGCTTGTACGAGTGTGTCTCACGGGGCTTCTCCAGGGGGGAGGGGGGGAGATCAGGGCAAAGTAGCTTTTGCATTTCGTGTTGATGTGACTTGCAAAAAGATCGCAGCAAGGCTGGTCCCATTTGTAGAAAATCCTGTCCGCAATCTGAGGGACCACTCGTGCAGCAACAAGATTGCCCTGCTCAGTTTTGTCTGCTATCATGTTGGATCTCCCCGGGATGTGTATTGCCAACAGAAAGCGCTGGGAGGAGGACAGCCCAGTGACAAACTGAGGGTTTCTCAGCAAAGGGGGTAAGACTTGGTTCCACCTTGCTTGTTCAAGTACCAGACTACTGACAGTCTGTCTGAATTGCAATCGTCCCTAGAGGAAGAGAGTCTTGGAAGTACTGCAACGCCAGAAGTACTGCTCACATCTCCAGAACATTGATATGCAGATGTGACTCTTGATCCATCCATGTGCCTTGGGCAGTCTTTCCCTGAAAATGCCCCACCCTATCAGGGAAGCGTCCGTGGCTACTGCAGGGGGTAGTACAAAGGGGCTTCCCTATGATAACATGAAGAGATGTCAAGCACCACTGGAGATCTCTCTTGCAACAGTTCTTAATTAAAATTGTGAGTTAGTGGAAGTTCCTGATCAGGCCACTGAGTGAACAGCAGCCATTGAAGAATCCGCATATGCATCCTTGCTAATGGTATGGTTAAGATCGCTGCAGCCATCAAACCCAATACTTTTAGAACTTCTGTGGCTGGTACTCTGTCTTTAGATACCAATGAGTTGACATGCTGGCGAAGAAGAAAGACTCCCTCGATTGGTAGTCGTAGAGTAGTGGTTGAAGTGTTTAACTCTGCCCCTATAAAAACAATATCCTGCAATGGCAACAAGACAGACTTTTCTGAGTTGACTGTAATGCCTGATTGCAGAGCGTCAGTGTATTCCCTTGCCTGAATCAGTTGATACCTGGTGGTGGAGGTAAGGCGCCAATCATCTAGGTATAGAAACACCTGGAATCCTAGATGCCTCGGTTGAGTCGTGACCACTGCCATGCATTTGAACACTCTGGGGGCAGTAGTGAGACCAAAGGGCAGGGCTTGAAAAGTACAGTTGTGTACACTTACCATAAATGTAGATGTTGGTGTATTCGCTGTTGCAGTCATTACATTTGGGTAACCTGCCTACAGGTTTCCCTCAGTCGGCCTGATTAACAAAGTCTTGGGTCCTGCATCGGTTGCTGTCACTTCCATGGCATCAGGTCATCAGGGGTACAAAACAAGCAGCAGACACCATTACAACAGTTTTTCTTGCCCCAGATGTCAGGTGCCCCCCCAATGGGAAGCAATTAAACATAAAAGCACAAAGATATACCTCCAACAAAAAGCAAATACACCAAAAAGGCTTTTAAGTATAGTAAAGGAAAGTAGAGGTATAATAAAGGAAAGTAGAGGTATAGAAGTTAGGGGACTGGAGGGAGGGCAACCAGGACTGCAACAGTGAATACATTCGAACATCGACATTTATGATAAGTGTACACAACTGTACTACGTTCTTAGTGTTTCAATGTTGCAGTCATTACATTTGGGTAGATTCCCAAAGCTATGGTTGGGAGGAGGAGTTTAGATAGCATTAGGGCCAGCTATAAGGCCCTGCAACACTGCAGTAACAAAGCCAGCTCTGATTTAGAGAAAATTGGCAAATTATAATGCTTGGTGAAAGTATGTACAGAACTCCAGGTAGCAGCTTTTAAGATGTCCCTGGTAGGGACGCCTCTGAGAAAGGCTGTAGAGGTAGATGCAACCCTGGTGGAGTGAGGTCTGATCCCCTGGGGGAATAGGTTTTCCATGGTGCTTATAGCAGAAATGAATGCAATGGCTTATCCATTTAGAAATGGTTTGCTTTGAAATAGCCTTCCCCTCTGCCCCTGCAGCAAATGCTACCAGTTCAGATTACCTTTGAGGTTTTGTCCTGACCAAGTAGAATCTAAGTTGCCTGTGCACATCTAAGGAATGCAGTATCCGTTCCCCTTTATGTGGATTGGGAAAGGATAGCAAATGAATGGACTGATTAAGAGCCACACTGGATACCACCTTGGGCATGAAGGATGGATTGGTTCTGAGTGACACCCTGTCCGCATGAAAGATGATGAAAGGTTGCACTGCATAAAGGGCCTGTAATTCAGATACCCTTCCAGCTGAAGTGATTCTAAAAGGAAAGTTGTTTTCCAAGAAAGAAATTTTAAGTCTGCAGTAGCAGCTGGCTCGAAAGGTGGTAGAGAGTTTCTCCAAGACAAAGTTAATTTTTATTTATTTATTTTATTTTTTACTTTTATTTTACATTTGTTGACCGGGCTAGTCTAACTGGACAGATAGCAGTTTTCAGTAGAGGCCCGGGGAGAAAAGCTCTAATTACATGAAGTAAACAATCATTTACAAAAGAACAATGATAAGCATAATACAAAAGTACCAGTGAAGACTTATGTAATAATTTAAGAAAAACTAAAACTGACAAAAAGCATGTAAACAGAAAAAAAAAGTCAGATAAAAGTAAAATACAAGGTATGGAGTATTCTGAAGTTAGATTAATAAGAGATTGATAAGCAAAACACAAGGTGGGAAAAAGTACAGTTTTGTACCTACCATAAATGTAGATGTCCGAACAGGATAGCATCTGCAGTCATAACAAATGGGTTGTCCTGTCGTCAGGCAGCCCTTCGGTCGGCCGGATTCCAAAGTCTGGGTCCGGCTTCGGCTGATGTCGCACTTCACCCGACATCATCTCTGCTGGTCTTCGGGTATAAAGGCATCAGCCGACGCCATTTTCCTCAGTGTTTCTTGCCCCAGATGCCAGTTGCCCTCTAGGAAAGCTAAATTTTGGATAAATGCCAATGTTTCCAAAATAGTAGAAGGCAAACACAAAAATAAGCATGTATGTACATATATACAAACAAATACACCATAAGAGACTCCCCAGCTAGCTATTAGGAGGGTAAACACCCTAGGAGTACCACAGAGGGAAGGAGGGTGGGTAATCCTGACTGCAGATGCTATCCTGTTCGGACATCTACATTTATGGTAGGTACAAAACTGTACTATGTCCTTCAAGGATGCATCTGCAGTCATAACAAATGGGTAGAATACCATAGCCAAACTAGGGAGGAGGAAGAAGAATTATGGTGTAGTTAGGATCCCTTGCAATACAGCAGTGGCAAACCCTGCTCGGGATCTAGAGTATAGAGGTAAATTATAATGCTTGGCAAATGTATGCACAGAGGTCCAAGTAGCCGCCTCAATAATGTCCTTGGTTGCCACTCCTCGTAAGAAAGCTGTGGTAGTGGCTGTAGCCCTTGTAGAATGAGGTCTTATGTTCTGTGGAACTGGTTTTCCATGGTAGGAGTAACAGAATCTTATGCAATTTCCTATCCATTTGGAGATTGTCTGTTTGGAAATTGCTTTTCCTTCCCTTCCTGTTGCATAGGCTACTAAAAGCTGGTCAGTTTTTCTGTTACTTTTGGTTCTGTCCAGGTAGTAGCGTAACTGTCTATGTACATCCAAGGTATGCAGCAGCCTTTCCCCCCTGTCCTGTGGATTGGGAAAGAAGGTAGGTAGGTGGATTGCCTGGTTTAAAGACACTCTGGATACCACCTTAGGCATAAATGTAGGATTAGTTCTCATGGACACTATCTTGATGGAAGATTAGGAAGGGTTGTACTGCCATTAAGGCCTGTAGTTCCGAAACCCTCCTTGCTGAAGTAATTGCCAGTAGGAAAGCAGTTTTCCATGATAGGTGTTGAAGATCTGCTGTTGCAAATGGAGGGAGTGTCAATTTTTCTAGCACAAAGTTCAAGTCCCATGCTGGTAATGGTGGTTTCCTAGGAGGTTTTACATTCTTGATCCCTCTGAGGAATTGCCTGAGTAGAGGATGCGAAAAGACAGGTGGATCGAAGCTGTATTCTGCGGAAATAGCTGATGCATGTATCTTGATGGAGGAATAGGACAGGCCCGTATGTAGAAGCTCTGCCAAGTACTCTAGGATGTTAGCAATATCTATGTTCGAGACATCTTTTCCTCTTTCAGTACTCCAAATGACAAACCTTTTCCATTTTCCTGCATAGTTCCTTCTTGTTGAAGGTCTGCGGGCTTCAAGGATAATGTCTTTAACCCTTTGGGATAAGTCTGGGTTAGTTGCTGTTATGTGATGTTCCAGGCAGTCAGTTGCAAGGTTTTTAGGTTTGGGTGCATGATGTTGTAGTTGTTCTGAGTTAACATCAAAGGCATCAGGGGTATTGGCCACATTCTCCCCTGAGACATGCTCCTCAGCAAAGGATACCAGTGTTGTCTTGGCCAATTCGGAGCTATCAGAATTATCCTTGGACGGTCCTCTGATTTTCAGTAGTACCTTGTGCATCAAAGGAAGAGGTGGAAATGCATATGCTCTCAGGCCTTTCCAACTGAAGGATAGAGAGTCCACCTTCCATGCTAGTGGGTGGCATGTCCTCGTGCAGAATTTTTTGAGCTGGTGATTGAGTGGGGATGCGAATAGGTCTATTTGTGGCATTCCCCATTTCTTTGTGATGGCCTTGAAGATGTCCGGGTGTAGCATCCATTCATGAGCATCCGAGGTGGTTCTGCTTAACATGTCTGCTAGGGTGTTTTCTATTCCCGGCACAAATATTGCCTGTAACTGGATGTTGTAGCTCAGAGCCATATTCCAAAGGTCCAGAGTCATTCTGCATAGGGGGTATGAATGAGTGCCTCCCTGTTTGTTGATGTACCACATGACTGTGGTGTTGTCCGTCCTTATCATTAAATGGCCTTCTTTGAGGAATGGTTTGAATTTCTGGATTGCTAGTTTTACTGCCAGCATTTCTTTTTGGTTTATGTGCAGGTGCAGCTGGTCTGGAGTCCACAATCCTTGTATGCACTTGTCCAACATGTGCCCCCAGCCTAGGTCTGAGGCGTCCGTTGTGATGGTTTGGTTTGCTTGAAAGTTGTGGAAGGGCAAGCCTGGGTTTGACTGGCATGCTTGAGCCCACCATAGGAACTCTTGTTTCAGGCATGGGATTAGTGGGATTTCGGTTTCTAAGCTGTGCCTGTGTTGAGACCATAAATTCTTTAGGTACCACTGTAGTTTTCTCATATGCAGTCTGGCATGGGGGACCAGGATTATGCATGATGCCATGAAGCCCAAGGCCTGCAGTACTTTTCTTGCTGTTAGTTTGTGCTGCTTTGTTAATGCCAAGAAGTAAAGAGGGAGTTGTGCTTGTTTTTCTGCAGTTAGGAATGCCATTTGTTTTACTGTGTCCAATTCTGCACCCAAGAATGTTCTTGTCTGGGATGGCATCAGTCTTGATTTTTTTTAAATTGACTGTGTATCCCAGGGCTTGTAGTAAGCAAATGACTCTTTGTAAATCTGTTGTCAGCTTGCTTTTGTTGTCCGCTTGTAACAGGCAGTCGTCCAGGTATGGATAAATTTGGATTCCCTGTAGCCTGCAATGAGCGATTACTGATGCCAGGCATTTTGTGAATACTCTGGGCGCAGTAGATAAGCCAAAGGGCAATGCTGAGAATTGATAATGTTCTGATCCTGCAAGAAATCTGAGGTATCTTCTGCAATTTGGTCGTATGGGGACGTGCAGGTATGCCTCCTTGAGATCTAGAGTTACCAGCCAACACTCCTTGCCCAGCATGGGAAGAAGTTGCTGTAGGGTCAGCATTTTGAATTTTGGGACAATGATGTATGTGTTTAAGACGGACAGGTCGAGAATAGGTCTCCAACTTTTCTCTTTTCTTGGTACTAGGAAGAGTCTGGAGTAGAATCCTTTGCCCTGTTGTGTTATTGGTACTCTTTCCACAGCTCTCATCTTTGTTAATTGAGCTATCTGCTTTAGAGCTTCTGTTTTTGATTTGGAGGTAGGTTTGGCATTCCTCTTTTTACTGGTAAGGTGTGGAAGTGGAACCTGTAGCCTTGGTCTATGGTTTGCAAAATCCACTTGTCTTTTGTGATATAGTGCCAATTTTTCGAAAATAAGGCTAACTTTCCGCCTAAAGGTGCTGCTATTTGCTCCCTGGTAGGCGGTGTCAGAGTCAAGTCACTGTGATTGTCCTGTTGCAGTGGCAGTGGTTGTGTCTGTGCCTCTCTGGTTATTGCCTTGCCACTGGCGTCCTCTATAGGCACCTCCTCTGGATTGATTTCTGCCTCTCTATTCCTGCCTCTGAGATTTTGAGGAGTCTGGAAAGGACCAATTTTTGGCAGGCCAGTTCCTGCTAAACCTTGGGGGCTGAACCTGTAAGAAATCCTTAACTGTTTGTACAGATTTTGCCTTCTCTTCCATTTTCTTCATTACTTGCTGAGCAGGTGTACCAAATAGACTGGCCTTATCCATAGGAGCATCTAACAGCTTTGCTTTAACATGATCCGGCAAAACCTGTTCCTTCAACCATGCATGCCTTCTTATCACTGTGCCAGTCATGGCTGATCTAAATGAAGCCTCCAGTGCATCATAGCCACATTTTAAAGAATGGTTACTAACCTGCTGAATGTTATTCACCATTTCTAAAACATATTTCTTATCTAAGGAGTCATCAGAGGACAGCTTCTTAGTTAACTGATCAAGCATAAACTGTTGGTATTGGATCATGTGAAACTGACAGTTTAAAGCTCTAGCTGAGAGAGTAGCAGAGGTGTAAACTCCCCCCCCCCCCATCTCTCTAAGGACCTGGATTCCCTTTCAGAAGGGAGAGGGTTTTTTGCTGAGGTCGAAGCTACTGCCTTAGGCCCCTGGGATATAGTCTCAGGATCTGCAAGTGGGGCCTTGTATAGGTGGTGATGAGTGTCTGGCACCCTGTAAAATCTATCTGGTTTGGCAGGGGCTGGAGGTAAAGTATCAGGAGCAGTGCAAACATCATTAAATGCATCATCCACAACAGGCAGAACTGGAGGTATAGCTAAGGGCCTATGTTGTGGTAAGTGCAGTAAGGTCCTAAGCCTTTTTCTTGAATCTGAGAAAGCTTGTCCCTGCCATTGGAATTGTTCTCTCATGGCATGTAAGGTTTCCCCAAAGGAAAATTCCTCTGGTGGAGAGGCAGATGGAATGGATTCTTCAGCATCGGAATCTTCATAAGCAGAAAAAGGAGCCTCTGGCTGATCTGTAATGTCTGAGTCATCCGAAGAATCAGAGGACACTGGCTCGGGGGGCTCTGCTCTAGGTCTCTTTTCTGGAAGCTGAGAGGCCCTGTCTGGGTGAGATTGGGATCCCCTAATTAAGGAGATTAAATCCTCTGCCAGAGTAAGCATTTGTGAACTAGAAGTGGGCCTATGTGAGGGGATCTTAACAGGCACTGATTTAACAGTTTTGGCTGCTTTAGCCCTGGCAAAGGCCTTTATAGACATGGCTGCAGGAGGCCTAGCAGCACCACGTGCTGGGGTAGAGACATCCAAAGGGATGGTGTCTGATAATTCACTAGGAACCACAGTAGTAGGCAAAACTTCAGAGGCCGATTCAACTAAGGTAGCAGGAGCCTCAGTAGTAGTCATGGATTCGGCTGAAGATTGACCCGTTTTATCGGTTTCGGCCGAAACAGAGACACTCACGGCTTGCTTAACCGTGGTTTCGGCCGAAACCGCGGACCGCGAGTGTCGGTCTTTTTCTTTGCGTTTTTTAACAATTTGGGTAGTCGGAGGATCCAACGGCATAATGTACGCAAAATCTGAGCCGAAAAACTGTTCAGCAAACTCCGACCGACGCCTAAGCGTTCGACGGTTGAAGGAAGCACAGGCTAAACAGGCTGCTACGTCGTGGTCTGGGCCTAAACAAGGTAGGCAGTAAGAGTGGAAATCTTTATGAGGTATTTGTTTCCCACAAGTTAAACAGTTATTTACTTTTTCTGACATCGGCTGAGGCAAGAAAGAGTCCCCAACGGGGTACTTAGCTTTTAGAAGTCTTCGTAGTATTCGGTAGTAGTAATCTCTGGATCTGACCGACCGGCACTTGCGAACAGCTTCTGCTTCGGGCGCCACGCGGCAAGAAAGACTGAGGAAAATGGCGTCGGCTGATGCCTTTATACCCGAAGACCAGCAGAGATGACGTCGGGTGAAGTGCGACATCAGCCGAAGCCGGACCCAGACTTTGGAATCCGGCCGACCGAAGGGCTGCCTGACGACAGGACAACCCATTTGTTATGACTGCAGATGCATCCTTGAAGGACATCATTGGTGAGAAAAAAAAATGCTAAGGTAGTGTCAATATCAAAAGATATAACAGTCGATAATTAAACCTATTATTTAGAGGACCAGTACGGGGAGAGGGGGGAAGTTGGGAGATAATGACGTAATTTCAGTCAGGGTTAGCACAAGGACAACCACTGGGATTTAAGATGTTCTTTGATATGTCTTTTGAAAAGGGATGTAGAGTCTAGGTT
The DNA here is from genome assembly GCF_019279795.1 of Protopterus annectens. Lineage (NCBI taxonomy): Eukaryota > Metazoa > Chordata > Ceratodontiformes > Protopteridae > Protopterus > Protopterus annectens. The sequence goes on from NC_056743.1 coordinate 813,467,347, forward strand.
AGTTATTTCATGAGGGAGTGGATTCCAGAATTTCCCGGAGTTAGAAAATAATGAGTCCCCAGCTTTATTATATGATTTAGTCAAGGCCACTAGGAGTTTATTAGCAGAGCGTAGTGTGGCTAGGTTTTTATATGGTGAAATTAGTTTAAGGCTAGGGGTAAGATCAGGGTAGTGAAGGGACTTATGAATGATAAGTAGTTGTTGATAGAGTGTGGTTATTTAGCTCTAACCAATCTAGTTGCTTGAGGTTGTGACAGTGATGAGTTCTAAAGGGGTTAGCAGTAATGAATCTAGTTATACTATTGTAACAGGTAGATATAGTTTGGTAAGGTTGGATTTAGATAAGTTTGTATATATAGCAGAGGCATAGAAAAGAGTGGAGATCAGGTGGGTCTGGGCCATGGTTTTTCTGGCTGCAGGGGTAAGAAAGGGTTTAATTCTGTAGAGAGTACCTATTTTTTTGTTAACTGATTTAATGGTGTTAATATGTTCATCAAAATTAAGATGGTTATCAATAGTTACACCTAATAGGCGAGTGGTCTTATCTGGGTTAATACAGGTAGCATTATTTGAGGAGATAGTGAAGAAAGGAGTTGGAGATTTGTGTGTAGGAGTAAAGAGAAGTTTTGTTTTTTTGGCATTAAGAAGGAGGGAGTGTTCCATAAACCATTTTTCTACATTATGGAAGACTGTTTGGGTGAGGGACTGGAGGGAGGAAACATTATTAGCAGCACAGATTAAAGTTGAATCATCAGCATATTGAACGCAGATGGCTTGGGGTATGTTCAAATGCAGGTCATTGATAAATAAAGAAAAAAGAAGGGGACCTAAGATAGAGCCTTGTGGAACCCCAATGTTTACTGAGAGTAAAGAAGAAAGGTTGTTGTCCCATAGCACTGCTTGCCTGTTTTGGAGATAACTCCTAAACCATTGGAGTGCTTGTGAACCAAGAGAATAGAGATGTAGCTTGTCAAGGAGTATATTATGGTTAACCATATCAAAGGCTTTTGACAGGTTTAGGAATAGTGCTGATGAGAAAAGATCATTGTTCCTATTATTATTTATAGCAAGTTAAGGTCCCAGGCTGGGGTTAGAGCTCTCCTGGGTGGTTTGGCCCCTCTGAGGAACTGCTTGAGCAGTGGATGAGAGAAGAGGGGAGGTTCTGTGTTATAATGAGCTGAAATGGCTGAGGCGTGGATTTTAATGGAGGAAAAAAGACAGGCAATTGTGAAGCATCTCAGTTAAGTAATGTAAAATTGGAGGTAAATTGAGCGCTGCTGTGCTCATCCCTTGAGATTGGTTCCAGGCACAGAATCTTTTCCATTTTTCAGAAGACATTCTAATACTAGGCCTCCTTGCCCCTAAGATGATATCCATCACAGGTCTGCTGAGGGATGGTAAAGGAGAGATTAAGTAATTACCCAGGCTGCAAGGTTCAGTGTTGGAAGCTAAGGGTGCAGAATTTGGCTCTCCTGCTGAGACAGCAAGGAGGGAGTCTGAGGCAGGTGTCATGGAGATAACAGTGACACTGTGCAGGATGGGGCACCAGTGTTGGCGCGGCCAGTCTGAAGCAAAATAAATCATTGGTTGTTTGACTTTTAGTAGTACTTTGAAGAGCAGAGGGGGGAAGGCATAAACAGATTTTCCCAGTTGAAGGACAGAGCATCCACTTTCCAGGCTCATTTCTGGGGAGTCCTTGTGCAAAATTTGTCCAATTGGTAAATCTGGTGAGGCAAACAGGTCTATATCTGGGCTCCCCCCATTTGCTTGGCAACATGCTGAAAATCCTTGGTTCCAGTTTCCACTCGTGTGGGTCCAAGAGGTTTCTTAGTCAGTGCATTTAATTTTCCTGGCAGGAACTGAGCTTGTAGGTTCACTTGGTAGCTCAAGACTGTGTTCCACAATGCCATGGCTAGTCTGCAGACGGGGTAAGAATGTGTACCCCCCTGCTCGTTTATGTACCACATAACCGTGGTGTTGTCCATCTTTACCATTAAATGTCCTGAAGAATGTGGTCCTTGAAGGCTGTCAAAGCATTCTGTACAGCTAACATTCCTTTTTGATTGATATGCAGGTGCATTTGACTTGGGTTCTATTTGCCTTGAATGCACTCCCGTGCCAGGTGAGCCCCCCATATGCATAGTCTGATGCATCTGTTAGGGTTTGGGTGGCAGGGGGTGGTGTGAAAGGTATTCCCTTGTTTTGGTGGCAGGCCTCTGCCCACCAAAATAACTCTAGGCATAGGCAAGGAATGATAGGAATCATTGTTTCTAGGTTTTGAGAATGTTGACACCATAGGCTTTTTAGATACCACTGTAGTTTCCTCATATGCAGTCTTGCATATGGAATTAGCATGCAGGAGGCCATGAACCCCAAGGCTTGCAGTATTCATCTTGCAGATAGAGTTTTTGTGGCCACTTGTTTGAAGTAGGTTGTCAAATGAATTTGCTTTTCTGGCTTGAGGTAAGCATTCTGGGAAGTTTTATTCAAGCTTGCTCCCAGGAATATGATTTGTTGACAGGTTACCAGGTGCAATTTCTTTTGGTTTATGGTGTACCCCAGGCAAGTTGGAACCCTTTTTACAAAGGCCAGATTATTCAAAAGTATGTCCTGGCTTTCTGCCTGAATTAGACAATCGTCCAGGTATGGCTATATTTGAATACTTTGCCTGCAAAATACAATAACTGGAGCTAAGCACTTTGTGAATACCCCGGGCGCAGTAGACAAGCCAAAGGGCAGTGCAGAGAACTGATAGCGCGTGTAGCCTGTTTTGAAGCTTAGGTATCTTCTGCAAGACTTCCCGATTGGGATGTGCAGGTATTCTTCTTTTAAATCTAATATTGCCAACCAGGCATCTTTGCCTAGCATAGGAAGTAACTGGTGAACAGTCAGCATCTTGAATTTTGGAATTTCCAAAAAGGAGCTTAGAGTAGACAGGTCCAGGATAGGATGTCATGAATTGTCTTTTCTGGGTACCAGGAAAAGACTTGAGTAGAAACCTTGTCCCTTTTCCTCTTCTGGCACCAGTTGAATAGCCCCCATGCTTGAGAAAGCACTTGTTTTTGGGCCTCTGCCCACTGATTTGGGGGTAGGTCCGGCCACCCACTTGGTGTTGTCAATGTGTGGAAGTGAAATCTGTATCCCTGGGACACTATTTAAAACCCATTTGTCCTGGGTAATGAGTTCCCAATTCTTTGCATGAAGAGCAATCTTTTCCCCCAAAGGAGCAATCAGATAAGTGCTTGGAAATTTTAAAAGGAAGTCATTGAGAGTTGACCACAGGGGGAGTCTTATTATTCCCAGACTTGGAAGTGTAGCCCCCCCCCCCCCCCCACTGCTTAGTTCTGCTAGTCCCCCCTGGGACTGAAACCTAGTTTTTTTTTGCTGTGTCTGGGTTTGGCTTGAGAAGACCTGGAAGGGGCTGGAAAGGACTAATTCTTAAAGGACCAGTGCTTACTAAATCTACGAGGCTGAACTTGTAAAACATCTTTAACAGTTTGCATAGATTTAGCTTTATCTTCCATCTTTTTAAGAACTTCCTCAGCCTTGTTGCCAAACAGGCGGTCCTGATTTAAAGGAGCCTTCAACAATTTAGCTTTAACATGATCAGGCAAAGATTGCTCCTTAAGCCAAGCATGCCTTCTGAGCACAGACCCAGTAACAGCAGCCCTGCAAGAGGCCTCTAATGAATCAAAACCACATTGCAAAGTATGTTTTCCAACTTGTTCAACAGAAGGCATTAAATCCTGTAATTCTTTATTTTTCAGAGTCAGGAATCATCATTTTCTGTTTAAGCAGTCCAATAACATGCGGCTGATATTTTAACATATGAAACTGGCAGTTTAAAGCCCTAATGGCCAAGGTTGCAGAAGTGTAATCCTTCTAACCCCATCTATCCAGCGCCCTGAAACATCCATCAAAAGGTGTAGGATTTTTAGCAGTAGAAGCCTTAATGCCCTTGGGTCTCTGTGAAAGGGTCTCTGGATCTGCAATAGGATTTCTGAAAAGGAACTTGTGGGACTGAGGGACCCTGTAGTATTTGTCAGTTTTACTGGGAGCAGGAGGGCAGGGAATCCAGGGACAAACTAGATTCTAAGAAAGCATCAACGTCGTCTAGTACAGGAGGAATAGCTAAAGACCTATGCTGAGATAGAAGGAAATCCCTAAGCCTCTTAAATCAGAAAAATCCTGGCTATCCCAGTGGAAATGCTCCCTTACAGTATGTAAAGTTTCCCCAAAAGAAAAATCCTCAGGACGGGAAGCAGAGGGAATAAAGTCCTCTGCATCAGAATCCTCATAAGTAGGTAAGTACAAATCCAGGTCATCAGAAGAGTCAGAAAAAACAGAATCCTGATCAGAAGATTCACTCAACCTCAGTCCAAGGCCTTTTTGAAGTGGGGGGTTGGCTACCCCTGATTAGAGTTATTAGATCTTCTGCCATTCTTTGTTTTTAAGGCATAGAGGCCTGAGCATCTTTTTTAGACATGGATCGAGATTTAGGCCCAAGTAATGAAGGAGGCGTCGATTTAATATGCAAGTCCGTAGGTCTGAATACACCCTCAGAAGCCGGGTGCCTGCATAGCGGCTCCGGACCCAGCCAAGTAGAGACATCCGTGGGTTCCACAGTTGAAGTATATTGCGGCATACCTGATTCCGAATGGGCCGCAGTAGAGGCCTACGAATCAGAAGTGGCGGGTATCAGGGGCTGCAAAATCACTTCACTGAGTACCAGCGAAATGGCAACTGGCTTAGGAGAAGCAGCGTTGGCAGTTTTGAACCTCGGTGGCCTGTCTAGCTTTGCGTTTTTTCGGAATCCCGGTAGTCGGACGGCTAACGGACATTTCTGAATTAAATGGAGAAACAAAATATTTAGAGGCAAAAATATACAGACTCAGTAAGCTGATTAAATAAAGAGCAAAACAGACAGCAAGGTATGTCGTGGTCAGGGTCTAGGCAAGGAATACAGTACAAATGAAAATCTTTATGAGGTATTTGCTTTCCACAAGTAATGCAATTAACTTTTACGGACATCGGTAAGGACCAAGAAAAAGTTTCCCCAACGGGGTACTTGGCTTTTAGTTTAAGACTTTGGTTCTGAAAACGAAAACAAATTTCAGGAGTCTGTTGACCGGCACTTGCGAACTGCTTCTGCTTTGGGAACCGCATGGCAAGAAAGACTGATGTAATGGCGTCAGCTGCATGTTTTATACCCCTGACTACCTGTCGTCATGGAGTAAGGGACAGCAACCAATGCAAGACCCAAGACTTTGTTAATCAGGCCGACTGAGGGCAACCTGCAAGCAGATTACCCAAATATAATGACTGCAACAGTGAAACACGAAGAACATCTGATAATGATTGCCTCCCAGCCGGAAACGCAGGTGATCTATGCATGGCCTGACCATTTTTGTGTGGTAGTACGCATCCTTGAGCTCCATCGAGCACATCCAACCCTCTTTTCCTAAAAAAGAAAGTATAGATTGTAGCATGACCATCTGGAAAGTACAGCTGTGTACCTACCATAAATGTAGATGCTCAAGTGTATTCACTGTTGCAGTCATTACACTTGGGTTATCCTGCTGGCAGGCTACCCGCAGTCGGCAGGCTACCCACAGTCGGCCTGAATTCCAAAGTCCTGGTCTGGCGTCTGTTGCCTCTTCCCTGACGTCAGTGTGCCAGGGGTACAAAAGATGCAGCAGACGCTATTTTCTTCAGTTTTTCTTGCCCCAGATGTCAGGAGACCCGAAAAGGGTAGGCTAAAAATTTTGCAAATAAAAATGCATGCACTAACAAACATTACCTTCATCTACAAACAAATACACCACATAGGTTGTATAGAATAGAGAAGTACGGATAAGTCCCAGCAATGAAAGGGGGATGGTGGGAGGGTAACCTGGACTGCAACAGTGAATACACTAACATCTACATTTATGGTAGGTACACAACTGTACTATGTTAATCGTGTTTCACTGTTGGTCATTACACTTGGGTTGAATCCCAAAGCTGAGGTTGGGCGGCTGGGTCTAAATAGGATTAGGAGTGGCTATGAGGCCCTGCATAACTGCAGTGGCAAAGTCTGCTCTGGATTTAGAGTAGCGGTAAGTGATGGTGCTTGGTAAAAGTGTGCACTGAACTCAAGTTGCAGCCTCCAAAATTTCCTTGGTTGGTACTCCTCAAAGGCTGCTGATACGGCTGCTGTCCTGGTAGAATGTGGCCTAATATTCTTAGGCACTGACTTGCCATGATGTGCATAGCAGAAACGAATGCAGTGTCCCATCCAATTTGAAACACCCTGCTTTGAAATAGCCTTTCCTTGTGATCCTGCAGCGTATGCCACAAACAGTTGCTCAGTTTTTCTGAAAGCTTTTGTTTTGCCCAAGTAGAAGTGTAGCTGCCTGTGTATGTCCAAAGAGTGCAGAAGTCTCTCCCCTTTATTCTGGGGATTTGGTTAAAAAAGTTGGAAAATGAATGGTTTGGTTAAGAGCCACACTGGATACTACCTTTGGCATAAATGTTGGGTTTGTCCTTAGAGAAACTCTGTCCGGATGAAAAATGATAAAAGGTTCCACTGCCATTAATGCCTGTAACTCTGAGACTCTTCTTGCTGAAGTTAATGCTAGGAGCAGAGCAGTTTTCCATAAGAATTATCTCAGCTGTATTGGCTAGCTCAAAAGGAGGCAGTGTGAGCTTTTCCAAGGCAAAGTTGAGGTCCCATGTAGGTTAACTATGCTCTCCTTGGGGGTCTTATGTTTTTTGCCCCTCTGAGGTACTGTTAGCAGTGGATGAGAGAAAATATGAGGATCCGTATTGTAATGAGCTGAAATGGCAGAGGTATGGATCTTAACTGATTAGGATAGGCCTTTGTCCAGCATCTCAGTTATGTATTGTAAAATCTGAGGAATATCTGAAACAAGCGGTTCAAGTCCTTGTGCCTGGTTCCAAGCACAGAATCTCTTCCATTTTTCTGCATAAGATTTCCTGGTGCTGGGCCTCCTGGCTTCCAAGATGACATCCATAACTGCTTTAGAGAGGTGTGTTCTGAGTGGTTATACTATTCGCCATGCAGCCAGATTTAAGGTTCTGAGTTGGCTGTGCAGGATGATTGCTTTGTTGCGTCAGAAGATGAGGAATTTGAGGTAAAGTCCAGGTTGGCCCCTTGAAACAAGCTCTTTAGGATTAGGTACCAGTGCTGGCGTGGCCAGTCTGGGGCAATCCGAATCATTTCTGGCTTCGCCTGTCTGACTTTTAGGAGTACCTTGGGGAGGAGAGACAGTGGTGGAAAGGCAAACTGTTACGGTTTTCCAGCTGAATGATATAGCATCCACCTTTCATGTTTGTGAGCGATAAGCCCTTGTGCAGAATTTCTGTAGTTAGCAGTTGAGGGAAGGCAAATAGATCTATGTCTGGGCATCCCCATTTCCTTGTTATAATGCTGAAGACTTGTGGATCTAGTTTCCACTCGTGAGGGTCCATGAGGTTTCTGCTTAGTTCGTTTGCCAGAGCATTTTTCTTTCCTAGCAGAAATTGTGCCTGCAGATGTACCACAAAGTCATGGCTTGCCTGCAGAGGGGGTAGGAATGTGTGCCCCCTTGCTTGTTTATGTACCACATTACTGTAGTATTGTCAGTCTTTAGCAGTAGTTGTCCTGGTTGTAGTAGATCCTTGAAGGCTGTCAGGGCATTCTGTACAGCTAGAATCTCTTTTTGATTGATATGAAGATGCATTTGGTCTGTGGACCACGTGCCCTGTACACATTTTCCCATGTGTGTCCCCCAAGCATAATCAGATGCATCTGTTAGTGTCTGCCTGGCTGTGGGTAAAGTGAAAGGCTGTCCCTTGTTGTGGTGACAAGCCAGTGCCCACCCTCAAAACTCTTGTTGCAGGCAGGGAATGTGAGTAATTAATGATTTCAGGCTGTGGCAATGTTGAGGCCAAACATTTTTTAGATACCACTGTAGCTTCCTCATATGCAGTCTTGCATATGGAATTAGCAGGATGCCATGAAGCCCAAAGCCTGCAGAATTTTTCTTGCAGGTAGCTGGGTCTTTGTTGCCATCATTTGAAAGTAATGAGTCAGTTGCCTTTGTCTGGCGTGAGATCAGCCATCTGGGCAGTTGTATTTAAAGCTTGCACCCAGGAATATTATTCTCTTGAGAGGGCACTAGTTTTGATTTACTTTCGTTTACTGTGTACCCTAGGCAAATTAGTAATCTTTACAAACGCCAGATGCTTTAGCAGAATGTCCTTGCTCTCTGAATAAGGCAGTTGTCCAAGTAGGGATATATTTGAATTCCTTTTTGTCTGCAAAATGCAATTACTGGTGCCAGGCATTTTGTGAATACCCTGGGCGCAGTAGATAAGCCAAAGGGCAGTGCAGAGAATTGGTAATGCATTACGCCAGCTATGAATCTGAGGTATCTTCTGCATGATTGTCCGACTGGGACATGCAGGTATGCCTCTGAGGTCCAAAGTAACTAGCCAAGCCTTCTTGCCCAGCATCGGTAGAAGTTGCTGCAGCGTCAACATTTTGAATTTTAGAAAGTATTTAGAGTAGACAGGTCCTGTATTGGTCTCCAAGCTTTGTCCTTTCTGGGTACCAAGAAAAGTCTTGAGTAAAATCCTGGTCTCTGCTCTTGCTGTGGTACTTTTTGAATAGCCCTCATATCCATGAGAGCAGAAATTTGTTTTTGTGCCTCTGCCCATTGATTGTGTGGCAGGTCTGGCATACCTTTTGCCCTTGGTAGGGTGTGAAAGTGGAACCTGTAACCCTGAGACAATATTCAGTACCCATTTGTCCTGGGTGATCATGTGCCAATTCTGTGAGAAATGCTAGTTTTCCCCCTAAGGGTGCTGCCAAAAGGTAAGTGCTTGGCATTGGTAGAGGAAAGTCATTGGGACGGTTTCCTATAAGGTTGTGACACGTCTTCTCTGCCTTTGAAGGCTGAAGCACCCCATTGTTAGGTCTGTAAGAGCCTCGGGGCTATCTGCCTCTTGGGCGTCTGTATCTGCCTCGTTGTGGCCTGTCTGACACTGGAAAGGACCAATTTTTAGAAGGACAGTTCCTGCTAAATCTGGGTGGCTGAACCTGCAAGAAATCCTTTACTGTCTGCATTGATTTTGCTTTATCCTCCATTTTCTTTAACCTATTCTGCCTTAACACCAAAGTATCATGCTATAATGGAGCATCCAATAATTTTGCCTTAACATGATCAGGTAAACTCTGTTCTTTTAACCAAGCATGCCTTCGAATGACAGAACCTGTAACTGTGGCTCTGCAAGAAGCCTCTAATGAATCAAAACCACATTGCAAAGTATGCTTTCCCACTTGTTCAGCTGCATGCAAAAAATACTGCATTTCCTTATTTTTAGGACATTCTGAGCTTGTAAGCATTTTCTGTTTTAGCAAAGACATTAGGTATTGTTGATATTTAAGCATGTGAAAAGTACAGTTTTGTACCTACCATAAATGTAGATGTTCGAAGATCCACATTGCTGCAGTCCTTACATATGGGTAGTCCGCTGTCCTCGGTCGGCCCGAATACCAAAGTATTAGGCTGACGTCGGTCATGGCGCTCAGATCCGACATCAGAGCGTCAGGGTATAAAAGCGCATGGCCGACGTCATATCCTCAGTCTTTTCTTGCCCCAGATGTCAGAAGGCCCTAAAAAGAAAGGCCACAGCCCAAAGACAGGATACCTCCCAAAAACATGCCCAATAACAACCATCACCCAAACCATATAACCATGCCAAACCACAGAGGGGAAGGAGGGAGGGTAAATTGGACTGCAGCAATGTGGATCTTAGAACATCTACATTTATGGTAGGTACAAAACTGTACTATGTTCTTCATCTCACATTGCTGCAGTCCTTACATATGGGTAGAATCCCAAAGCAGAGGTAAAGGGAGGATGGCAAAATCATAAAGCATTAGGGGCTGCTAAAATGCCCTGTAAAATTGCAGTGGCAAATCCAGCCCTAGACTTAGAATAAAGAGGAAGGTGGTAATGTTTAGAAAAAGTATGTACTGAACTCCAAGTGGCTGCTTCCAAAATATCTTTTGTAGCTACCCCCCTTAGAAAGGCAGTAGAAGTGGCAGTAGCTCTAGTGGAATGAGGTCTGATTCCAGCCGGAATCTCCTTACCATGATGGGAATAGCAGAAAGAAATACAAAAACCAATCCATTTAGAAATAGTTTGTTTTGACACAGGTTTTCCCTGAGAACCCAAAGCAAAAGAAACAAACAACTGCTGAGACTGCCTGAACCCTTTGGTTCTGCTCAAATAATAACGCAACTGCCTGTGAATATCCAAAGCATGCAAAACCTTCTCCCCTTTATTTTGGGGGTTTGCATAAAAAGTAGGCAAATGAATAGTTTGGTTCAAGGCCACACTAGAAACCACTTTAGGCATAAAGGAAGGATTAGTACGCAAAGATACCCTATCCTTATGAAAAATCAGGAAAGGTTCCACTGCCATAAGGGCCTGTAATTCAGAAACCCTTCTTGCAGAGGTAATGGCCAACAAAAAAGCAGTCTTCCATGATAAATACTTTAACTCGGCAGTAGCTGCAGGCTCAAAAGGTTGTAGAGTAAGTTTTTCCAACACAAAATTGAGATCCCAAGCAGGAGTAAGAGCTATACGTGGGGGTCTTATGTTCTTTGCCCCTCTAAGAAACTGCTTAAACAAAGGATGAGAAAATAAAGGAGGGTCACAGTCATAGTGAGCAGAAATGGCTGCAGCATGAACCTTTATCGAGGAGAAAGACAAACCCTTGTCCAATAGCTCAGTAAGATATTGAAGAGAAATACTTAAATCAGGCTTGTAAACATCAAAGTCCTTCGCTTTGCTCCAAATAAAAAATCTCCTCCATTTATCAGCATAAACTTTCCTTGTACTAGGCCTTCTGGCCTCCAAAATAACATTCAAAACTTGTTGTGGAAGCTGAGACCCTCCAGGGTCTAAAGCAGAATATGCCAGGCTGTTAGATGCAGAGACTGAATCTTGACATTGAGGAAGTGATTGTCCTCCTGAGACAAAAGATGCGGAATCAAAGGCAGAGGCCATGGAGGCTCCGTACTAAACTCCTCAGTAGTGGGTACCAGTGCTGTCGAGGCCAATCCGGCGCTATCAGAATCATGGATGGCCTGTCTTGTCTGGCCTTCAAGAGTACCTTGGGAATGAGAGGCAGAGGTGGAAAGGCATAGACATGAAGATTGCTCCAACTGAATGATAGAGCATCCACCTTCCAAGCTGTGGGATGAAACATTTTTGTGCAAAACTTTGGCAACTGGTAATTTAGTGGAGAAGCGAATAGATCTATGTCTGGAGTCCCCCATAACACTGTCAACTTTTGAAATACATGAGGATCCAGTTTCCACTCGTGAGGATCCACTATTTGTCTGCTCAACACATCTGCTAAGGAGTTCTGTGCTCCTGGTAGAAACCTTGCCTGAAGATTGAGGTGTAAACAGAGCAGTCTCCCACAAAATCATCGCTTGCCTGCAAAGAGGGTATGAATGGGTTCCCCCTTGCTTGTTGATGTACCACATGACAGTAGTGTTGTCTGTTTGAATCAACACCTGCCCTGGGAGAAGTAAATCCTTGAAAGCCATCAATGCAAATTGGACTGCTAACATCTCCTTCAAGTTGATATGCAAATGTTGAAGTCTGACAGGCCACGTGTCTTGCACCCATTTTCCATTGAGGTGTGCTCCCCAAGCCTTGTCTGAGGCATCTGTCGTTAGAATCTGACTCGCCTCTGGTCGGGTCACAGAGAGTCCCTTGTTTAGGTGACATTCCTGAGCCCACCACAAAAATTCCTTCTGAATGCAAGGTATTATCTGAATGACAGTGTCTAGATCCTGGCAGTGTTGTGTCCATACATTTTTGAGATACCATTGAAGCTTCCTCATATGCAGTTTGGCATTGGGAAGCACCAGAATACAAGATGCCATGAACCCCAAGGCTTGAAGGACCGTCTTTGCAGTCAGCCTGGACTGTAGAGACATTTGATGGAAATAAAGAGAAAGGCTTCTTTGTTTGTCCGGGGTCAAAAAGGCCATCTGGGAAGCTGTATTCAGTCTCACACCCAGAAAGCACATGTCCTGAGAGGGTACTAGACTGGACTTTGTTACGTTCACAGAATACCCTAGGCATCTTAACACTACCATCACATACTGTAGATGAAGAAGTTCGTCCTTGTCTTGTGGAATAATCAGGCAATCGTCCAAATAAGGATAAATCTGTATTCCTCTTAACCTGAAAAAGGCTATCACTGGAGCCAGAACCTTTGTGAACACTCTGGGCGCAGTAGATAAGCCAAAGGGCAACGCAGAGAACTGATAATGTAAATTTCCAGCCCGAAAACGTAGGTACCTCCTGCAACTGGGCCTGATAGGAACATGAAGATAAGCCTCTTTGAGATCCAGCGTTACCATCCAGTGATCTTTTCCCAGCAGAGGTAAAAGCTGTTGTAACGTCAGCATTTTGAACTTTGGAATGTCCAGATAAGTGTTGAGGATAGATAAATCCAAAATTGGTCTCGTGTTTCCTTTCTTTGGTACTAGAAACAGGCGAGAGTAAAATCCTAGGCCCACTTCTGACAGAGGAACTGGCTGTATAGCTCCTATTTGAAGAAGTATAGAAATCTGCTTGTGAGCCTCTATCCTTTGCCGAGGAGGAACGTCTGGCATGCCTTTGAAAGGAGGCAATGTATGGAAATAGAACTTGTAGCCTCGGTTTATAATGTCCAACACCCATTTGTCCTGGGTGACAAAGCCAGTTTTGCTTGAAAAGTGCTAACTTTCCTCCCAAAGGAGCTGCCAGGCAAGAAGAATCTGGCAGCTAAAAATGCAGGTCATTGGGCCTGTTTACGAAAGGACTGGCCCCTACCTTCCCCCTGCAGGTTGTGCAGGCAAACTCCAAGTTCTAGGCCTGAATGTACTATGAGCTCTGCCCCTGCCACGTCTAGATCTACCCCTAGACTGAGAATCAGAAGAAGGGTACGTCCACCCCTTAGTAGGCCAATTTCTACTAAACTTTGGAGGTTGCACCTGCAAAAAATCTTTAACAGTCTGCATAGACTTAGCCTTGTCTTCCATTTTCTTCAAAACCAACTCCACAGGGGGACCAAACAAAACTTCAGACTGTAAAGGGGCATCCAGAATTCTAGTTTTAACATGCTCGGACAAATTCTGATCCTTAAGCCAGGCGTGCCTACGAAGAACTGAACCAGTGGCAGCCACCCTAGAAGAGGCCTGTACAGCATCAAAACCACACTGCAAAGAATGCTTACCCACCTGTTCAGATACATGTACTAAATCCTGCAATTCTTTACACTCAATGCCCTCTGCCAAAGCATCCACTTTAGATTTTAGCTGAGAAAGGAGGAAATTCTGATACTTCAACATATGAAACTGGCAATTTAAAGCCCTCATTGCTAAAGTAGAAGAGGTATACACCTTCTTACCCCATCTATCCAAAGCTCTAGCTTCCTTATCTAGAGGAACCGGATTCTTAACAACAGAGGCTCTAACACCCTTAGGCCCCTGACTAATAGTTTCGGGTCCGCCCTAGGACTCTTATACAGATATTTATGAGCCTCAGGCACCCTGTAATACCTGTCCGGTTTAACTGGCGAGGAGGCAAAGAATCTGGATTAAGGGAAGCCTCAGAGAAAACATCTTGAACAACATCCAAAACAGGAGGTATAGCCAAGGGTCTATGCTGTGGTAAAAACAAGAATTCCCTAAGCCTCTTCCGTGAATCAGAGAAATCCTGTCCTTCCCACTTAAAATGCTCCCTCATGGAATGCAGAGTTTCTGAAAAGAAAAATCCTCTGGAGGAGAAGCAGAAGGAGTGGAATCCTCTGCATCAGAATACGAATAAGGGGGAAAATCTTGAATATCTTCAGCAGAAGACTCTGAGTCATCTGAGGCCTGATCCAAACTTTCCAACTCTGGCTCCACCCTGGGCCTCTTATCAGGAGGGGGCATAGAACCTCTAATTAAAGTAATCAAATCTTCTGCCATTTTAAGCATGTGCTTTTTAGGCACAGACCCTGAAGTACCTGGAGTGACACCAGAGGAAGGCAAAACAGACCTGCCCTTAGAAGAAGCCTTAGAAATAGTAGCAGAAGGCCTAACCACCTTAGGCATAGACGGGAGAACAGTAACCTGAGAGGCCCCTTCAGCCTGACCTGACTCCTGTGAGGCCACATCCTGCAAAATCAAAGTTTCCCCCTGAGACTCAACAGAAACTTCAGTCGGATCCACCTGTTCCACTAGCTTCTACAGGACCAGCGTCCGAAACGGACGAATCATCCTGTCTAGTTTTCAAAGATTTGTCTTTGCACTTCTTCGTGGAAGCGGGAGTCTGAGGATCCGACGGCATATTATAATTACACCGCTTACCAAAGACTAACCTAGCGCAATCTAACCTTCGTTTTATGGTGCGCTTATTAAACCTAGCACAAAACCGACACCCGACTACGTCGTGCTCAGGTCCCAAACAAGGAATGCAAAGAGTGATAATCCCTATGCGGTATCTGTTTCCAACAAGAAATACAATTATTCCCTTTTTCTGACATCCGGAATTAACTGAGGCAAGAAAAAACAAAAATATTCCCCAACGGGGTACTTAGCCCAACTTGGTTTCGGTCTGAAACTCAGAATACGAAAATTTCACAACGCCGAACGGCACTTGCAACGCTGCTTCTGCATCGGACCATGTGGCAAAAAAGACTGAGGATATGACGTCGGTCATGCGCTTTTATACCCTGACGCTCTGATGTCAGATCTGAGCGCCATGACCGACGTCAGCCTAATACTTTGGTATTCGGGCCGACCGAGGACAGCGGACTACCCATATGCAAGGACTGCAGCAATGTGAGATGAAGAACATCTGGCAGTTTAAAGCCCTTACAGCTAAAGTAGCAGAGGTGTAAACTTGTTTCCCCCATCTGTCCAGTGCTCTATAATCCCCATCAGAGGGAACAGGGTTTTTTGCAGTGGAAGTCTTGACCACTTTGGGACCCTGAGAAATTGTTTCTGGGTCAGCAGAAGGGTTTTTATAAAGAAATTTATGAGAATCTGGGACCCTGTAGTACTTGGCTTAACTGGTGCAGGGGGTAAAGAATCAGGAAACCAACTGGATTCAGAAAATACATCAGCAATATCTAGTACAGGGGGGATAGCAAGGGGCCTGTGCTGAGGCAGTAAAAGAAAGTCTGAGCCTTTTCTTGGATTCTGAATAATCCTAGATCTCCCAATGGAAATGCTACCTCATGGTGTGAAGTGTTTCCCCAAAAGAGTAATCCTCAGGAGGAGAGGCTGAAGGGATAGATTCTTCAACGTCAGAGTCCTCTCATAGGGAGAAAGAATATCCCTGTTCTGAAGAGGAATCAGAAGAAATAGAAACCTGGTCAGAGGAGTCCTAGTCAGTGTCTTGCCTAGGCCTTTTATCAGGAGGGGGATGGGAACCCCTGATCAAAGTAATTAGGTCCTCGGCCATTTTAAGCATCTGTTTCTTTGGCATGGATGACTGTCCAGGAAAATGTTGTACTTGTTTCTTTGTCTTTAAAGGTGCTTTAGACTTTGCCTTGGCTGCTGAAGTGGTCTCGATAGTAAGCTGTGTAGGTCTGAAAACACCCTCAGAAGCCAATGCCGGCTCAGAGGCTCTGGACCCATCTGAGGAAATAGTTCCCGTAGGCCCAATACCTTGAGTTTCCAGAGGCCTAGTTGCCTCCACATGGGAGTCGGAGACTGCCTGTGGCTCTGAGGTAGCAGGTGTCAGGGGCTGCGAAAGCACCTCACTGTGAACCAGCGACTGGCCTAGAAGAGGCTTAGTCTGTTTTGGACCTCGGATGCCTGTCCTTTTCTTTGTCCTTGCGCTTTTTATGAACTCCGGTCGTCGGTAGTTCTGTCGGCATTATATAGTTAAACCTTCGGCCAAAGTAATGTAAAGCAAAATCGAACAGACGCTTAAATAGTGCGTTGGTTGAATCTAGCACAAAACCGACAACTAGCAACGTCATGGTCAGGGCCTAAGCAAGGAATACAGTAAGAATAAATATCCTTGAGGTATTTGCTTACCACAAGAAATAGTTAACTTACTGACATCGGTCTGGAGCAAGAAAAAGTTTCCCCAACGGGGTACTTTTTATTGAAGACTTCGGATCTGAAATTCAATTTCGAAAATCTCAGGAGTCTGCCGACCGGCACTTGCGAACTGCTTTTGCTTCATGCACCGCGCAGCAAGACAGATGGGAGAAAATGGCGTCTGTTGCATCTTTTATACCCTGGCGCATTGACGTCAGGGAAGAGGCGGCAGCAACCAACGCTGGACCAGGACTTTGGAATTCAGGCCGACTGCGGGTAGCCTGTCAGCAGGATAACCCAAGTGCAATGACTGCAACAGTGAAACACGAACATCTTATTCCCTCACAAACTGGTAGAGTCTGCTGAGGATCAAAATGGGTCTCAGTCCCCTGTTTTCTTTGGCACCAAAAAGAATCTGATTAAGTTCCAAATCCTATTTGGTCTGCTGGGACTGTCTGGACGACAGTTTTCTAGCAACTTGTGGGCCTCTATAGTTGCTTGTCCCCTGTAACTGGGTGGAATGTCCGGGATTCTCCTTGTAGATGGGGGTGGAGTGGAGAACGGTATGAAATACCCTCTGGAAATACTTTGTACCCAGCTGTCTTGTTATATCTTGCCAGGCGTCTGGGTACAAAGATAAGTGACCCCTGACTGCCTCCAGAGCAGGACAGTCGGGCCTTTCAGGAGTGCTGATCGGGCTGACCAGAGAAGTGATCTCAGTCAGCCTGGTGTTGCGGACCCCCTCTGCCATGTGAGCAGCATCTTCCATTACCACCCCCTCCTCTGCCCCTAGAGGGGGTTCACCACGTGTGTCTTGAAAGGCTCCTTGGGCTTTTCGGAACATCTTTCCTCCCCTTTGGAGTAAGGCCGAGTAGGGGTGGAAAAATGGACTCTGATGCCAGAATCTTTCCCACCTGTTAACACCTGGTCAAAGTTTCCTTCACTTTAGGCCCAAAAAGAGATGAGCCATCAAAAGGGGTACTCACGAATGAAGACAAAGGGCTCCGCGACGTAACATAAGCGCATCCAAGAAGGTCTTCTGACAGCAATTCCTCTACCCACTACCCTACTCGTCCCATCAGCTTCATATATGATATGCATGGACGAGTTCACAACAGAAAAAGTAGTTATGTACTCACCATAACGTTCCATGTTGGTAGTCCATCTCACCCTTCATTTTTACACATGGCTTCGGAGCCGATCCTCTGCTCAGACTTGGCCGATTTTCAAGCTCCAAAACTTCTGGTTGGTTCGTGGCTAAGCAGGTATCTCATGGTGCACCAGTGCAATCCCCAGATCTTCTTTGCTGCTCACTAGCAATAGAAAGATAGAAAGAAACCCTTAAACAAGACAATACTAGACAGTCGCCAACCAAGAAATTCGTATTACCTCCAGATCTTCCAGGATGGGGGCAGATGGGAGGGTTGGTAAAAATGAAGGGTGAGATGGACTACCAACATGGAACGTTAAGGTGAGTACACGACGTCATGTTAGGTAGGCCAACCTCACCTTCATTTTTACATATGGGATAGTGTCTCTAGCACCCAATTCTTGGGTGGCTCATTGGAAGATACTCCTGAGCACCATGGAGCCAAAGGATGCTCTACCTCTAGAAGTCAAGTTCAACTTATGAGTAATGAAGGTGTGATGGGTAGCCCACGTAGCTGCTGCACAGATACGATCAATTGGTACCCTGGCTTGGAAGGCTGCAGAGCTAAACAGAGACCTGGTAGAGTGAGCTTTGATCCTGTTGGGTAAGGGTCTGCCCTCCGAGCTGTAGATGAAAGCTATGCAACTCTAAATCCAGTTAGACAATGTCACCTTAGAAAATGGCAAACCCAATCTGCAATCAGAAAAGGAAACTGACAATTGATCTGACTTCCGAAATTCTTTAGTGCGTTGCAAATAGAAATGCAGCTGTCTGAACATCCGACTGGTGAAAATGGTATTCCGCAGCACTGCTATGATTGGGAAAGAAGACTGGGAGTTCAATGGATTGGTTCAATGTGGGAGTTCAATGGACTGGTTCAATGTGGCAGAAGAACAAACTTTGGGGACAAATGAAGGATTGGTACGTAAAGAAACCCTGTCTTTATGAAAAACTAAATAAAGTGGTTTAATAGACAGGGCATGTAGCTCAGAAACATGTCTGGCTGATGTAGTAGCTACCAAAAACAGTCTTCCAAGACAAATACTTTAAGGAAGCTGAATGAGACTGTTCAAAAGGAGGGGATGTTACTTTGGACAACACAAAATTTAAGTCCCAAGAAGCCACATGTTCTTGTAAAGGTGGTCTCAGCAAGGTGGCTCCTCTCAAGAAGGTTTTATATAACTTATGCGACATAAGGTTAACATTTGGAGATCCCAGATAGAAATGTGAAATAGCCAATTGTACTCTGATGGTGGCTGCGGCAGATCCCTGCTGAAAAAGCTCCGAAAGGAATTCCAGAATTACGAGAACGGGACCGGTGAAAAGGATTCATTCATTTTCTGTGCCCAAATAGAAAACCTTTTCTACTTACTATCATACAGCCTTTTGGATGACTGTGTGTGAGGATAAAAGAATATAGGACACCGATGATGAATCATCATGAAGCCTGACTAGAGATGGGACTGGATCAGTCAAGCTGTCAATTTGAGGGTGTAGCGAACCAGACATGTGGGTCAGTAGATCTGGAACTGGTTCCAGGATCCAAGGATTGTCCAGAAGAGGCTTGAGGAAGGGAAACCAGACCTGACTAGGCCAGTAAGGAGCAATGAGGATCAACTTGCTTCCCAGTGAATTGGCTTTCTGTATCACTTTGGGGATTAGAGGAAAAGGAGGGAAGGCATAGAGAAGTCCTGTGGGCCAATCGTGTACCAAAGCATCTCTGCGTGCTTCCCAGGAGGGGGAATTAGGGAAAAATAATTGTTGCACTTGGCATCGACTGGACTGGCAAAGAGGTCACAGCAAGGTTGTCCCCATTTTAGGAAAATCTGTTCCACTATTTCCCATTTCAGAGACCACTCGTGGGGCAGCAGGATTGCCTGGCTCAGCTTGCCGGCTATCACATTGGTTGTCCGCGGAATGTGCATTGCCACCAGAAAGTGCTGGGAAGAAATTGCCCATTCCCAAACTCGCATGGCTTCTCGATAGTAGGGGTAAGATCTGGTACCACCCTGTTTGTTGATATACCACACAACCGACATTGTCCGATTGTATCGCAATCGTCCCTTGAGGAAGAAGGTCCTGAAGTGCTTGCAACGCCAGAGGCACCGCTCATCTCCAGAACGTTAATATGCAGATGAGCCTAGTGTTCTTGCCGTGTACCGTCCTACCCAGATAATGCCCCCCCACCCACCTGAGAGGCATCGGTGGTCACAGTGGCAACGGGTTGGGCAGACACAAAGGTAGCTCCCGTGATCAAATTGTTGGAGGCCAACGAAGGTCCTTTTGGCATGATTCTGTCAGCAGAATAGAGTGATTCAGTGGTAGGTATTGGAATGACCACTGGGAGAACAGGAGCCATTGAAGGATTCTCATATGCAACCTGGCTAGAGGTATTAACAGAATGGTTGAGGCCATCCTTCCAAGAAGTTGAAGAATCCACTTTGTTTTGACCTTCCGAAGTGGGAGAAGTTGCTGAACTTGTGAGATGAGGTTTTGTGCTCTTTCGGCAGGAAGACGAACTGTCATATCCACTGTCTACCTCTGCGCCTATAAAAATCAGAATGCGAGGGCAGTAATGCAGATTTTTACCAATTTATGGAGACCCCTAGTTGAGCACAGAGCTGTATGGTGATGTCTCTGTTTTGGAGAAGTAGATGCCTGGTGGGGGCGGTCAGGAGCCAGTTGTCCAAATAAATAAACACCTGGAATCCCTGACGTCTCAGGTGAGCTGTCACGACTGCCATGCATTTGAACACACTGGGGGCTGTGGTGAGACCAAAGGGCAGAGCATGAAAATAATGGCTGGCTCCCAGCTGGAAGCACAGATACCTCCTTGATGCCTTGTCCATTTTTATATGGTAGTAGGCATCTGATATCTAGAGAGTACATCCAATAGTCTTTCCCTAACAACGGGAGTAGCGACTGCAGTGTTACCATCCGAAACTTGTCCATTTTCACGGATTCATTTAATCTGCTGAGGTCCAATATTGGCCTCCAGTCTCCGGTTCACTGGGACTAAAAAGTACCTGGAGTAAGTTGCGGATCCTATCTGGTCTGCTGGCACGGGCTGGGTGACTCAGAGCAACTTGCTGATCTTCACAGTTGCCTGATCCCAGAGATTGGGTGGAACATCTGGGATCCTCTTGGGAACAAAACGGTGGAAGGGAAAAGGGTATGATAGATCCTCTGGCAACGACTCTTTGTACCCACTTGTCTTGAGTTAAATTTAGCCAGGTTTCTGAATACAGAGAGATGCAACCCCCACCTGGTCCCAGAGAAAACGCAGTCAGGCCCCACATCAGGAGCACTGATAAGGCTGCCCTCAAAAGGAACCACAGCCTTGCTAGTACTGCGGACTGCCCCTGCCTCTAGAGCAACTTCTACCATTTCCTCCTCTTCTGCCTCTGAAGGAGGATTCACTGTCTGGAAAGGCCCTCTGGGACTTTTTGAACCACCACATCTTCCCTCCTCTTTGACCTCTGGGGTACGGTCGAGGCGTGATGGGTAAAACTAGACTCCCACAGCAGAGATAGTCTTTCCTTCTTGTTCACACACAGTGCATCTTTCACCTTGGAACCAAACAAGGAGGAACCATCAAATGGGGTGTTGAAGGTGGACTTGAATGGCTCCGCAAAATTACACAAGCGCATCCAGAAGTGGCACTTAAGGGCAACTCCTGAACCCGCTGCTCTGCTCGCTTCATCAGCCGCATGAGATACAAGCCGCATGGAGGAGTTAACTACAGAATTTAGGGTGGACAACTGAGCAGAGATCCTATTCGGGACTCCCTCAGTACAAGCACCCTGTATGGAATCTCCTCACTCCTTGACGAGATCCCTCTGCAACCTTGTGATATGGGCAAGATAGTTCAGGGATCGAAGTATAAAGGCCACTGAACTAAATGCACGCTTCCCAAATCTGTCCATCTGTTGAGACTTCTTGTTTGGCAATGTACAGTGGAAGTTTCCGCCAACTCCTCCTTCGTGGCTGCCGCCACCACCATGGCATCTACGGGAACGCCCTTAGACAAGAATTCTTTTCCAGGAGGGGCAGACAGGAACTTATTTGGTCTTCTAGGTACTGGCTCCACAGCATCGGGAGTATCCCACACCTTCCAACTAACCAGATCCATTAGCTCATCGAAAGGTGGAGACACCCAAGAAGCAGAGGGTTGAGACCCGAAAGCCTTCAGGTACACTGACTCATCAGAAGGGTTGTCAGTGGGCCAGTCGCACCCCTTAAGGATCTCTAGAATGTCCACAAAGGAGACATCACAGGACAGCTTAGGGGACCCCTCAGACTCAGAGGTCAGTGTCCGATGTCAGACTCATCCTGGGAGTCTATATGCTTCCTCTTGCATACTATTCCATGGGGGCTCCTCAAAAGGACCTTCTGGGGATGCCCCAGAAGAGTGGGGGTCACCAGCCAGTGGCTCCTGAGGCTGTGGGTCTCTGCTGTCTCTGGAGAGAGTAGTGACAGAGACCGAAGTGGGAGCCCTGGGGGGGGGGGGGGGGTGCTTGTACCACTGGCAGGGGTTGAAGATTGTGACAGCACACTCATCAGCTCAAATGCAGATCTCTCCAGCTCCGAAGTGACAAAGGACGATGCCGGAGCCATCAGCTCAGAGACAGATGCAGGGTCCAAGCTCACCCTGGTGGGACGCACAGAGGAAGGTTCGGAACAGACGAAGATGGATTCAAACCCTCCCCCTCAGTGCTGACAGAAAAGCTTCTGTCCCTGGACACGACGGATGGAGCCAAACGTGTTGGAGCCGAACTCTGCTCCAATGCAATAGCAAGGGGAGCCGAACAGAGGGTTCCTCCATTGGTAACAAGCACTCCGGCTCTGAAAAACAAACATGGCTTGGAGGAGGAATCACGGATGGAGATACGACTGGTTCAAGTGGCTCCGTGACTGATTGGGTCAGAGCCAACAAAAATTTAGGCAGGGCAGACTACTTGAAGTCTCAGTACTACCCTCTCCATATCTTCTTCTGAAAGACTCCTGGAAGATAAGGTTGGGGATCTCGACCTAGCAGGCACTGGAGATTTGAGCAAAGAGACCGGTCAGGACTCTACAGACCGGCACCGAGAAGCAGAGTCAACTATATGTAAGGGTTCAGCAGTCTGCACCAAAGTATCTATGACCAACTCCAAAACCACAGTGCACTCCTTCGGCTCCGAAAACTAAGGAGTCGAGGAGGCAGGTTTTATTAATTTGGCAGGCGGCTCCTAAACAGTAGCCAGTGCCGGAGACAGCCTTTTTGCACCTTTAGATTTTGAGTCAGATCTCGACTTAGAAGACTTGGACGAGGAAGCCGAAAAACCAGACAAAGCTTCCTTGAAGGTTGGCTTCAAAAGACCCCCCCCCCCCCCCCCGAGTATAAGTTTATTCTTTCTCTCCTGCAACACTAGGAGAGAAAGCATGACAAAAACATGATTCTTGCAAATGGATGGCTCCCAAAACAGTAGACAGCTACTGTGGCCATCGGTCAGACATTTTCTGGGAGCACTTCATACATTTTTTAAACCCAGAGGGTTTACGCTCCTTGCTATCCTTAGACACTGAAACCCACAAGCAATCAGAGGGGAAAAAAGAAAGAAAATGACTGAGGACTAGGTCCTCTAAAATGGGGCTAGCCCTACAGACGAAAAACACAAGGACTAGGTCCTCCAAGTTAAATGGGCCTAGCCTGGTGTGAGATGGAAACCTAGATTTTCCACTAAACAGTAGACAGAGTCAGTCACATAAGAGACCATTTTAAACACAATAGAATAGAAGCAACACAAGGACTAGGTCCTCCAAGTTACAGGCCTAGCCCTGTGAAGAACCGGGTCTTGTAATTTAAGCAGACCAAGAAGGCAACACACACACTTGCTCAAGGGTAGCAATTAACAAGTGTAAGAAATTACGACTTTAGCGGATCCCCGATAAAGACCACCAGTCAACAATAATCACTTGACAGGAAATAATAGGAACCCCTATAGATTAAAAAACTGGGAACTCGCCAAACTAATTCTCTAGACAAGAAAAAGGCAAGTGCATCTAACTACTGAATACAGGAGACTACTATACTGGTCAAACAAGGCCACAAGGCAATTTAGGAAAATCCTAACTGTAAATAACAGGAAAGAAAGGCGAAACCGCCAAAACTAACGGTTTAAAGCGCAACTGCGCCTAACTACTGGTACACAGGATACCACTAAAGGTCACACAACCACAAGACAATAAGATAAGTCCTACAATGTATATATTCAATAATTATGCAAAGATACTAGAATAAAGAAAATTTTCAAAAACTTAGCCAGAGCCAAGAGAAGCACATCCCAACTCGTCGACACGGCAAGAGATCTTGGGATTGCACTGGTGCACCATTGGATATCTGCTTGGCCACGAGCCAACCAGAAGTCTTCGAAATTGAAAATCAGCAGAGTTGGAGCAGAGAATCTGCTCCGAAACCATATGTAAAAATGAAAGTGAGATCAGACTACCTAACATTTTAGGGTAGCAAGCTCTGCAGCAACTTTGTCGGAGGCCCCTGCAGCTACAGTACCCTGAAGAGCATCTCCCAACTCCTTAAGGATCTCTTTGCAACCTAGTGAAATGGGTCAAATAGTTCAGTGATTGGAGTGTAAAAGTCGCTGAACTAAACATAAGTTTCCCATATCTATCCATGATCCTAGACTCTATTAGGAGGATGGCTAGACGAGAAAGTCTGACATTTCCTTTTTGTTGGCCGCCACCACCAACATGGCATCAACAGGGACTCCTTTGGACAAAAAGGATTTATCTACAGGAGCAGAGAAAAACTGGTTAAGCTTCTGAGGGACAGGCTCCATGGACTCCGGTGACTCCCACGCCCTCCGAAAGACTAGCTGCATGAGCTCATCGAAGGGAGGAGACACCCAAGAAGTGGAAGGTTGAGACCTGATGGCCTTCAGGAGAACTGACTCATCCTCAGTAAGGCTTTTGGACTGCCAATCACCCCTCTGCCTAAGGATCTAGAGTATCTCCGGCAAAGGAGATATCTTCAGAGTGGGGCCGTCGGGACCCTTCAGACTTCTCCAAGTCAGTGTCAGATGTCAGACTCCTGTGGGAAGTCCAAGTGTCTCCTCTTGCACAATCTTTTCCTGGGGACCTCCTCAGTGGCAGCCTCTAGGGAGGTCTCAGAAGAGCAGGGGTGGGGCACCCTGTGGCACTACCTTAGGCTCAGGGTCTCTACGCCTAACCTGGACAATGGAAGCAGAAGATGACAGGTGCTTTGGGGGACGAAGCCAGACCTGGTGTCGAGGATGTCTTGGGGGGACAAGGCTCTCCTCATGGCTTCAAAGGCATCACTGCTCCAATGACAAGGAGTCGATGGACCCACAGGAACCATCAGCCCCTCCTACACTGAGGCCACGGGCTCAGAGTCGGAGGTAGGAGCAGAGCCAAAGCCCCGAGAGGAAGAGTCGGCACCAACAAGTCAGTGTGACTATCCTCTCCGGACCCGAACAGGCGGTCCTTTTGTACTGCTGCTAATGAGCCAAAGCAAAGACAAGTTTGTGTTCAAGAAAATCAGAATTGACAAAGGACTGCTCTGAAACTGGATTGCGCGCCCACATCTGACAAAGTAACTTTAAACGAAAACGTACAACAAATTGTGTCAACGTTAATGTTATAGCAAAATAAACTTGGTTTGAATCTCCCTCTGTGGCTTCATTGTTCCACCTTACATCGCATTTTCTTGCGTCATTGTGCTTAGGTGGTCAACATTTGGTTATGCTAAAGCTGTGCTAACACGTGGGAAAAGGGGAGCTTTTAAGAAACTACACAAGACTACTATACAATAGAAATATTAGAAAAAATAGAAATAACTTGCAAATAAACATGTCTGTAGAAATATTGGCTTGAACAAAACTGGAACCTCTGATCAGTGCCGCAGAAAACTAGATCTGAGGTAATTCCACAGTGCATCATGGGATAAGGAATTTGGTCTCGAGCTACTGGTAAACCACACACTTTACCAACAGCAGTAGGAGTCAATGGATCGGCTCAGAACCAATCAGTAAAGAATGAACTTCACATTTTTTGTTTTAAAATCTTCTGGAAAAGGTTGTAGGTGCAGCCAAGAGTATCTGCAGAGGACAGAAGCAGAAGATGCTGACCTGGCAGAAGCCTCTACAGCATCATAACTGCAACTTATTGAATGTCTGGCTACCTATGAAGCCATACACAATTTAGAGGTTATGTCTGATTTGGTAGGGCAGTCAGGTGTGGCGGACAGGAAATTAGTTGCTTGTGAGACAAGTCCAGTGCATATTTAACCATGTGTGTCTGGTAATTTGTAGCACGGAAGGCCAGGGTGGAAGAGGTGCACAGTTTTACCAATCCTGTCCATGGTTTTGCTGTCTATCAGTTGGTAAAAGAGATGCAGCGGGAATAAGTCTGGATTGCTTGTCTGGAAAGACAGCAATAACTGCAGGGTCAGCCAAGTGGGGTTTGACTAAATTTTTGATCATCCGGAACCTTATAAAAACCGGTCTGGTATTTTGGGCACAGGTGGTGGAGAGTCTGGGTTTTTGGATGCAGAGGTAAAAGCATCCAGACAGGCAGGTTAAGACTGGTGGGATGGCTGATGGGGAGGGAGACTCCACTTGGGAGTTCAAAATACCTCATCTGGGTGTCAGTTATCTGGGTACCTCATCTGGGTGTCAGTCATCTGGGTAGTGTCCCATTTAAAGTACCCTTTCATCTTGGTTATTGTTTCACAAAAGGTAATGCCCTCTGCTAGTGAGTCCCCTTCAACAGATCTCATCTGGTGAATAATATTCTAAAGGGAAGGCAATCTGGGATGCCTAAGAAATGGACTCTTCAGAAGAGGAGTAGTAAGGTTCTAGTCCTTCCTCTCCTTCTTGGGTAGTCTGCAAGGGGACAGAAGGCCTAGGGCTGAGTAAAAGTATAGTGGAGGGAGTAGAGCCTGAGGGCCATAAAGGCCTGCAGAGAGTTAGAGAAAGATGGCCAGTCAGGGACTCCTTCAGGGGTAGGAGTCAGATGTTAAGTTTCTGTTTACATTTGGGAGAAGGCCTAGGCCCAGAAGCTAGAGTTGCAGGAACAGGAGCATTGGAAGGCCGAACGACTGTTTCTGGTTCCCCCTAGACATCAGTAGGAACAGACGTCTGGACAACCTCAGTGGACATGCAGACCACAACTTCTGAAGCGGCTTCCCCATTGAGAGCCAAAGTAATCTGTTCTGTCGTACTTCTCTCACCTCCTGCATTGGAAGCTGGCAGGAAGTCCAATGGCAGAGGGGGAATGGAAGATGGCATGGAAACTGGCTTTTTTCTGTGGTGGTTCAGTATTAGTGGCTGATTCAGAGTCCATTCTAAGCGCAAGTTTTTTGAGACACTGGTTCTCTAAACATAAATTTAGTGTGGCCAGACACCTGCAGGGGGTCTTCAGTATGAAAGATTGACAAATGGAACACGCAGTATGATTGCGTTCCTTCCCAAGACAAAAAATGCAATGGTCGTGGGTATCCTTATGCAGCATCTGACACCCGCAATGGCATTTGCCCTTTTTAGTTATCGGCCAATATAAAATACAGCTGGTGTTTGACTGGTGGCAGAGAAGTTCTCAGGGCTGGTATGTGCAGATGTTAGTTTTATGGCCAGAGTTCCTTCAGCCACGTCAGACTTCCCCCACACCCGACTGAAAATTTGTGTACTGACCCGATGCTTGTGAAGCAAGAGGAGTAAACCCATATATTGAATACTGCAACATGGGAATAGAAGACACCTTTCTCATGTGACGTTTTGCAAATGGCAACATGGGGAATGTAAAGGTCATGAATCCAGGAAGTCTAAGGAACTCCCTGGCAGTGAAGGAAGGAAGAGGTAGAAGAAATGCCATGAAAGCTGAGGGAGAGAGAGACTGGGAAGGAGGGAGCTTTCTCAGAAAGAAATACCATCAAATCTTTTCTGAACCTGCACCCCAGAAAAATGAGACCCTGACTGGGTGATAGAACAAGAGTTTATGAAATGTGTGAACCCCAAAGCCCGGTTAGAAAGGGAATAGCTAGATCCAGATGTTGGCATAGAAGATTTGGACTCATGACCAGAAAAAGCAGCTCATCCAGGTAAGGGTAAACTTGAAGACCTTTTACTTTAAAGAAAGCAATAGCCGGGGCTAGACACTTTGTGAAAATCCTTGGAGTAGTGGAAAGACCAAACAGCAAGACAGAGAACTGAACGTGCCATGAACACACCAAGAAACTTAAGAATTTCGTGAAGTGAGGGTGAACAGGGATATGCAGGTAAGCATCCTTTAGATCCAGCAAAGCAAAGAAGGCTTGAAGAGGCACAAGAGGGAGATGAGACTATAGGGATAGCATCCTGAAAGAAGGCACCACCAAGAAGGCATTCAGTGCAAAGATATCTAGAATGGGTCTCCAATGACCCCCTTTTCTAGGAACCAAGAACATCCTGGAATAAAATCCCCTGTCTTGCTGAGCTGAAGGGACTGGTTGAACTGTGTCTTGTAGAGAAAGCTGCGCGAGCAGCTGAGGAAACAGATGTAGTCTGCCTGAGTGATTGAGGAATACCCTGAAAGAGTGGAGGAAGAGATTTCCAAGTCATGAAATAGTTGCTTTGAATAATGGATATCCCTGAGTGATCTCCCTCCAGGCTGAAAGGAAAGAGAAAGGCGAAGAGACAGAGGGGAAGAACTTGTACGCTGGGGGTGGATGTCACAGAGAACCTGGTCTAGACTTAAAGGGTTGCTGAGGGGATGGAGCAGAAGCTTTTGACTTTGGAGGTCTCCCAACAGATTTACTTGGCCTAGAAACTGAGGGAGCTGAAGAGGAAGACCTGGAAGGTTTTCTAATAAAAGGAGTTTTAGCAGGGAAGTTAATATGAAATTTAGGAACTGGAGAAACTAGCAAGTGTATTAAATCCTGGAGCTCCTTACCTTTCTCTTTGAGAGCCTTAAAGAGTTCTGCAGCAGCTCTTCCAAAAAGATCAGACTTATCCGATGAAGCATCAAGCAGTTTTGCTTTGATATCATCTGGAAGAGCCTGTAGACAGCCAAGAGTATCTGCTAAGAACAGAAGCAGAAGCTGCACACCTGGAGGAAGCTTCTAAAGCATATTACCTGCATTTAATGGAATGCCTTGAAACCTGTGAAGCTACTAAAACAGAAAAAGCCAATGACTTGCCTACTGAATCCAGAAGCTGAGGCACAGTCTGAGAAGCTTGGGATAACAAACAGAGAATATCTAGATGTATGGGACTAGTAATTAATGCCTCTACTTGCAAGGGATGAAATGTAAACCTTACCTAACCTCTACGAAATTACATCCTTCAAAGAAAGTAAAATTTTAAAGGGTGAAACCAGAGAAGATTGGTCAGAAGTGAGACCACTGCAGGGTTGGCTAAAAAACATTTAAAAAGAAATTTCCAATCCTCAGGGACCTTAAAGGAGGATAGCTTACCGAAGCTATACTGGAATTAGAGGACTGTAAGCAAAAATATCTAGCTACAAGGGTCCAATGACTTACAGTTCTGGCATTGAACAAAGCACAAAAGCGACAGTGTGGGACGTAGTGGTCTGGGCCTAAGCAGGTGACGCAGTAAGAATGAAGAAGTCTGTGTGGTTTTTGCTTTCCATCAGCGAGACAATTAACTTCGACATCAGTTAGTGCAAGAAAAAAGGATCCCCAATGGGGTCCTTAGCTTTAGAAGACTTCAACTTCAATTCGGACGACGAAACTCCGGTAGCGGCCGACCAGCATTCATGCAAACTGCTTCTGCTTCGAGCTTCGCTGCAAGGAAGACCGATGTAATGGCGTCGGCTGCCTTACTTTATACTACTGATGATCTGACTTCAGTCCTTAAGCGACAGCAACCGACGCATAAATACTAAGCCACTGGTATTCGGGACGGCCAAGGGCTACCCTGGAAGGGATACACCAAATGTGAGGACTGCCACAGTGAAACACGAAGATAATCAGTCAGGCCTTTTGGGAGCTGGTGCCTGGGAATTTGGGATCTTGGAAGATGAAGCAAAAGCATCAAGGAAGGCTGGAAGCACTGGAGGGAACGCTGCAGGTGCTGCAGCCTCCACTTGAAGCAAGTCATAGTATTTTTTTATTTATATTTGTTGGCCGGGCTAGTCTAACTGGATATATGTTCATTTTCAGTAGAGGCCCGGGGAGATAAGCACCAAGAACAAAATTCTAATAAAAATGTTGGTACAACAAATTTAAAAAATGATGACAGCTCATTCCACAACTATATCACAAACCTATCACATACATATAACAAACCATAAGAATGAAACCACTACAAACACTGGTATTATCTACAATATAAAATTCTCTATCAAGGAAACTGGACTTGGTAGAGAAGTAGTGGGTAAGCAGTAGCTATTAATAGAAAAAGGAAGTTAGTCAGGTTATAGTATCTCTTGTTCCTCTGAAATTAGAGAAGAAACTCACTTAAACAATTCCCTCATCTTACTGAATGTCTCCCCAAAAGAGAGTTCTTCCATGGGCGAGTCCCCCTCACTACACTCTTCCTCTGGGGAAGCATATTCCAAGGAGGAAAGTATTTTGGTGGAATACGTTAATGAGTCATCTGAGGAAGACCCCCCTGAACCAGAATCCTGGGTTAGAATAGCGGCTGAAGACTCCAGAGGACCCGATGGCAGCACAGAAGAGAAGGCAAAGCCAGAAATAAGAGAAGCCAAAGCCGGAGGCCTGAGAGCCATCAAGGCCTTAACACCTGGAAAGAAAACTTCCCAGCCCAAAGAAGAGGGAGAAGGTACTGTAGAACATTTAGTCTTGTTTCTTTTCAGCAAGTCTCTCTAAAGCAGGAGCAAGGCCTGATATAGGCCAAACAGACGGAGCTTCCTGTTGCAAGGAAACCAAAGCAGTTAGAGTCCTCAGAAATAAGCAGCCATGGTTCCCCCAAATCATGCAAATCAGATGTCTGCATGGCCTCAGACGTGCTTGGATCCAAACTCCTGACAGCCTCCAATGAGAGTCCCACCAGAGAGACTGACCCCATCACAGAGTGTACCACCGCGTTTTCACCAACCTCAGGTAGTACATCAGAGAGAAGTTGCAGCCAAAGAGGATTCGGGCCTAGCTTTGCTCACCTTCTGCTTCACAGATATCTCAGAGGAACTCGCGGAATCCTCCATCGATTTCATAGCCAGATGTTTAAGCCTCTGATTTTCAAGATACAAATTTAAAGCAGACAGACAACTACACAAGGTTTTAGAGATGAAGGCCTGACAAACAGGACTGATGGTTGTTGGCATGCCCAAACAAAAAGCTGGTGACTACCTTTATGTGGAATTTGCCTTCCACACCTACACCCAACCTTTCTGGATGACATTAACGATAACAAAAGGCAAAAGAAAAAAATAAATCTCCAATGGGGTACTTATCTGAAGCGGAGGAATAAAACATTCCAATAGCAGACCGAACGTACGAGTCAACTTTCCCAAATGACAATGAAAAAGTTTTGAGGATTGTATCTGTGGATATCCCTTTTATGGGTGACGTTTCCTGAGCCTATGTGTGATGTCCCACATACAGACAGTAGCTTGAAGCTTTTGTATACAAGCCTTAAGTCGGGTAGATAGCGGAAAACAACCCACATGTAAAGAAAACCACAACACTGAATAGAACAATTAAGATCAGCTGGGACTATGAAATTTGTCTGGCCTTTTGAGGGCAAGGGAATGCAAATCATGGGCAGCAGAGGTGGACTGAGGTATCCAAGAAAGTCTCAAGAACAGAAGGAACTGGGGAGTAAGCTGTGGTGCCTATATTCAAGGGTTTGCAGCATATTTTCTGGATCTCTAATCTGCCTAGACTCCCTCTCAAAATCCATCATGTTTAATATAGTCTTTCCAAAATCATCTTCCACAGCAAAGTCAACAAAAAGGGAATCATCATCATAATGGACTTGGCCAGGAGAATGGATGAGAGAGGAAAAGGCCAAGAAATTGTAAGAATCAGAAGCCTCCATCTTTACAGTAAGATGAATCCACAGCAACCTTTTAAGGAGGGTTGTGGAACGGGACTAGAGGAAAAGTAAGGAGGCTTCAGGGCCAAAATGGCCTTGAGCAAACCAAGAAAATTATCCATTCCTTCTCCCTGGGGGGGTATCTGCCTGAACAAAGTGCAGTGGTTCAGATCCCTAATGTACCTCAAAAAGTTTAGCTGGGATTTCTTCCATAACTAGTACCTGGGGAATGTTCACCAAGACCATTCACAGTTCAGCTTTTTCACGTGGATTTCTCAGTTGCAAAATCTTCAGGCACCATATCATCCTCTGGTGGGGTTTCAGTACAGGGCATCTGAGACAGAATCAGACATACCACAGGTTCGGAAACCTCAGTGGGTATGTCAATTAGAAACAGACTCCAGCCTAGTTCTTTTAAATTTTTTTTTTTTTTTAAGCAGTAGAAGTAAGTCTGGAGAAGTAGGATCAGTCATCTTGGAGTGGGCCAAGAGTTTCAGAAGTTGGCTTTTCAGAAAAGTATTGACCAAAAACGAATGGGATCTCAAAGTCTTATTTATCAAACAGCTGGCAAACAGAAGTGTTCCGCCCCTAACCCTCCCCCCCCAAAAGGAGAAATATCTATCCCACCAGAGTCTAGCCTCCCAAACATCTCAGATGCCCAGGTGAGAGCTGCTCTCTCTAAAGCAAAAAACACAGCATCAATGGGACCGGACGGTGTCCCCGGCTGTGTGCCACACGAACTCAATGAGGAACTAAACCCACACACAAGGCTGCTGTTTAATCTTAGCCTTACTACAGGATACGTACCCAAAGAATGGCGTACGGCAACTGTGGTCCCACTCCACAAAGGCGGTGCTTCTACGGACCCTGGAAATTACCGCCCCATAAGCTTGACTAGCCTCGTCTGCAAAGCTATGGAGAGGATCATAATGGAACTCAAAGACATTGGGGACCTACAGACACTGGATCCTACCCAATTTGGCTTTGTCAAGGGCAGATCCTGCCTCTTGAACTTGGTCGATTTTTTCGAAACAGTCACTAAGGCCATTGATGAGGGTAAGGCAGTTCACACAGCCTACCTTGACCTAGCAAAAGCGTTCGACAATACCCCACTCGGGCATCATAGAAAAGCTCACCAGCTTAGATGTAAACCCATATGTCACAAGATGGGTTGCAAACTGGCTCAAGGACAGAACCCACAGGGTTAGAGTTGCTGGTGCCATGTCAGACTCTAAGCCGGTCACGAGCAATGTCCCACAGGGCTCAGTCCTGGGCCCCCTCTTGTTCGGCATTTATTTTTCTGAAGTGCAGGCAAACATAGGGGGATTGTGGCTGACAAAATTTGCAGATGACTGCAAACTGGGCACCATAATTGACATTCCATCAGACACAGACATCCTCCAGAGAGGTCTCATAGAAATGGATAACTGGTGCCAGAGCCATGGCCTTAAGCTAAATGCCAAAAAATGTACAGTCATACCCTTTGGGAAAAACAAGGTAACCCCTAATTACCACATAGGTGGTAATCTATTAAACACGGAAGAAGTTATCAGGGACCTGGGGACCCAAGTTGACAGTAACCTCTCTTTTGACACTCACATTGCCAAAGTGGTTAGGAAGACCTTCTACATTGCCCACCTGATCATGAAGGGATTCACATCCAGATCAGGAGAGGTCATTGTACCCCTGTACTCTTCACTTATCAGACCAATGATTGAGTACAATGCCCCATTCGGACTGTACCTTACCCGACACCTGCAGCAGTTAGAAAGACCCCAAAAGTTCCTCACCAAAAGGATAAAGGGGCTCAAACATATGTCATACGCTGCCCGACTGAAGAAACTCCAGCTCTATTCAGTTGCATACAGTCTGCTCAGAGGTGATCTGTGCCTGACATACAAGGACATGTCCAACCCGGAATTAATGGACATGCTCCACCTCAAAAAATCCAAATCCACCAGAGCCACGAGAGCAAGAGACTTAAACCTCAACACTGATATAAATAGGACGTGCTGGAGGGACAGATTCATCACCCAGAGACTCCCTACACTATGGAACAGAATCCTAGTCCATGTGAGGCAGAGCCCCTCACTGACTCTGTTCAAGAGAAATCTTGACGAGTGGATGGAAGATCGTAGGTTTACCCCGGGAATCATCTGTGTCACTGCTGGACAGAGGCACAGCAAGCTAATGGGTACAGTATTCTCATCCTAAGGGGTGGTGAAAGCCACACACACTCTGGCTAGGCTTATAAATGCCCTAGGGCAGATAGCCTAGTATGAACCTATGAACCTAAGCAGAAGACACCACACGTATACACGTCTTTGTATGGGATTTACCTACCACACTACAACCCTACAAGCTTACATAATAACAGTCACCAAAACTTTAGAAAGGTAAAGTAAGGTTCCCCAAGAGGGCACTTCTATTTACTCAAATGACAATCAGTCCAATGGATAAGTGACCTGGCTGGTAGCAAGAGTTAGAGGAATTAGGCTAATACAGCCATCTATATACTCCTATGCCGACTAGCTGGAGTCGCATATGCTGGACATACAATCCTGAGAAGGTAAAGCTTTGGTACCCTGCTCTAACATCAACAGTGAAAATCCCACTGATCAGAAATACTCAACAGGGATTTTAGTCAAGACATCAGTGGAATGTCATTATGTTCCCACTGAAAAAAAATGGTTCATTCAGGATATGGTTTCAGAAAAAGAAAATTCCTCCAATGGACTATCATACACTCACCTCAGAAAAAAAGATTAGTCAGCAGAGAAGAAAGCAGTCCACTCAAAATCATTTTCCTTTTCAATACAATATAAAAAAACCTTCAGAACATTAAATCCTTTCCCTTTTATCAGTAACACCAGAATTAGAAGGGTCAACAGCATGACACAAGCTCAATAAATCACTCCTGTCTCAAGTAACAGATGGGAAGATAAACATATACCTTTCTGCTTCTTTGACAGGAATTTTTACAGAATCAAACACCACCCCTGGAGACAGGCATCCCAGTCCAGCTAAGCAAAGAGGCATCCCCTGCTCCTTCACCCCCAAAGAAAAAGGTTCTCCCCTGCCTGCCAAGAGCACTCCAACAGCTGCAGAGAGGAGTCTCTCAGTCCATTGCAGATTAAGGGACAACAGAGAAAAACAAGGTAAAAAAAGTGGACTGAAACCAGGAATGGCCACAGAAGCGTCTCACAAACACCCACTTCTTACTTTAGGTAAATTTGCAAAAAAGATCTGGAGTATGTTAGGGGGTGGTGCACTATGGTTAAGGGAGAAGCTCAGGAGCTTTTTGCTTACCACAAAAATATTTTTAAGTGCTGGTGTACGCTGTTTTTCAATATTATGAAACTCAGTATTTTGAGTTTTCAGTATTCTAAACTTCGAGATTATGAGCTTTCAGTATTTAGAAGTAGACCCATATACATACACACACACATATATATATATATATATATATACACACACACACATATACACACACATACAATGTATATTTTACACATATACTATACTTTTATATATATTTATAAATTTACATTTATATATAAACATCCTACAGAAGGAACTATTTTTGGAGCTCAACATAAAGGACGATGGTTTTCCAGAAGTCTGTTGGAAATGCACCCTGGGGATCATTTCTGTGTCTCTGCTAGACAGTGGCACAGGAAAATAACTTTCTTGGGTGGCATAAGCCAGGGAACCTTGTTGGCTAGGATTACGTAGGCCCTTGGGCAGATAGCCTAGTACCTACCTATAAAGGTTGGTGGGTGGAAAGTTGAGGAAGAATGACGAACACTGATGGAACATTATGGTAAGCACATTTTTTTTTCATCTCATGTTTTCAATTTTCATTCTATCCTCTGCTGTTGGGACAGTCTCCAGCTACCTTAAATCCCAGGTGTACTTCAAGGATATTCCTAAATACAGTTGAGCCAAAGGCTGCCCTTCCTTTCGAGACCACATCCAGTTTGTAATGAAATGCAATTAGTCAGCCATCTGGCTGAAGTTACCTTTGCAACTGGTTTGCCTAATTTTATAAAGCCGACAAATAATTGATCTGTCTTCCTAGTTTTTGTCCCAATTAAAAACGTAACTGTCTATGACCATTCGATAACTGCAACATATATTCACCTTTGTTAGCAAATTTAGGAAATCCTGGCAAATTGACTGATATTGGATTCGGACACCAACTTGGGAAGGAAAGACGCATTGGTATGTGATGGGACTCTCCTTATGCAAGATATTTAGATGACAACGCTTGAAGTTATGACATTTTTCTAGCAGAGGTAATGGCCACTAGAAAGACAGTTTTCCATGTCAGAAACCCAAGATTGCATTTGGCAGCTGGGTTCAGAGGGAGAATGAATTAAGGCCTGCAGTACCAAGTTCAAATCCCATGGTGGAGTAGATCTTTATATGGGGATCTTAGCAGAACTGTGTCAAGTATAAAAAAGGCCACAGAAGAATTATGAAATCCAATATGAAAGTTGCATTGCTAACTGAACTTCGAGGAGCTAGCTATCATTAAAAATCAAACGTAAAAAATAATACAGGCACAGCTATGCAGAGCTCACAAAATGACCAGTTGCCAAAACCACCACCATTTATTAAATCCACATAAATAACTGTTTCACCACATTTTTGTCATACCAATAGACCTCATCAGATGAAATAAAACATTAAATATCCTGTATTTACAATTAAATGTATATAAACTTACCAGTGAAATTATCTAATAAACCAATTAACTTTAATATTAGCATAAAATACCAAGATATTCTTTATACAAGTATTAAAAATATTAAAATCATTTAAAATAATTCAAATATATTTCAAAAAAGCATCAATACCTATTCCTAAGTATTGAAAGTTTTGCAAAATTAACGTTAAAAGACCTATAAAACCTATATAAGAATGCTTAACTAAGTTAGGTTTGCAAAGAAATTGTTCCTTGGTCAGCAGCACCATCTAGTGTTAATTAAAATCAACATGCAACAGTTTTACAAGGTCTCTTAAACGTGTAATACACTAATACGAACCCCCTATTATCACTTTAAAATATTCTTTCTTATTCACTATCCTCCTGTATTGTGTGTCATGAACTTATAACAAAATCACTTTTCCTTTAGAGGCTTACTATCAGTTTCAAAATATACACAAGTGTTTTATAACTTTGCTGCCCTCATTTTTGATATAGGGACTATAGTAATATTTTCATTTAGGCCAGGGAAACTACCTGCATCAAGGCTAAATTTGCCAAAATAATTCCCTGTACTCTAATCTCATCTCCCATGGTCCTCCTCTAACATCCACTTGTATTCTTTAACAAAAGAGGAGACCTTGGCTCCCCCTGCATGTCAGAGTGCTTGTATAAAGCATTCTTTTCATTTAGAGTCCTGATACAGTGCTTTTAGATGCGCTCTCAATTTACACTGTTTTCCCTACATAGAATGCTTCGCAAGTCACACGTGGCCAAATAAACCACCTGTGCACTATTAGTTATTAAATGTCCCTCCAACTATTTCTCTAACCCTACTCTCAAGGTACCCCCTCTCATTATTCATACCTCGCTGACCTTCCAACAGAAATCTTGATGAGTGGATGGGAAACAGAAAATTCACCCTGGGGATAACTCCAGTGGCTCTACTCAGATGCACTAGGAACTAAGGTCGTGTGGCACTACGCCAAGGTAATCCTATGGCAAGGCTTGTAAAGGCCTCGGGACCATTAGTCTAATACACACCTATGAACCTATAATATATGGTTGAGAACAAGCCCCACACTTAGATGCACCTTTTGTCATCTCTAATATTTGGTCCATTATTATACTCTAACTCCTTTAAATGCTGTCTGTTCTTGCATACAATTCTCAAAGGGTCCTTTTGCAAAGTAGCCAAATCCGTTAACTCAAACCTCTCCCATTTTTTTTTTATATTTTGCCAAATACGTATCACCGTTAAACTCCATACCAAGCGTCTTATTCCATTTGTTTGCCTTATGTTCAATTCTATCATTTGTTAATTCCAAGGACTTTTTTCCCTAATGGGGGGAAAAAAATCTCTGTCGTGAAACATCTACCCTAACTTTGTTTATTAAATTAATAGGGTAACCTCTTTCTAAAAATAATTTCTCCACTAAATCACATTCTCCAACAAAATCATCATTGTTCAAAGCCATCCTATTTGCCCTAATATACTGCCCTTTAATTATGTCCTTTTTCTGGTATAAGAGGAGCGCACTATTGTAATACATGCAGGAAATGGAGAATGTTTCATTCATAAAGAGTGGTGGCTTGGCAACTGGTCATTTTGTGTGCTTGTACTGGTTTTTGTTTCTGGGTTGGCATGCCGTCTTATTTCTCATTAAAAATATTTGCCAAAAATTCAAGTATACTACGTATCGGAGCGGAGAAGGGGTCGCGTTTTTGTTGTGCCCAGCAAATTAACCTTTTCCATTTATATGTAAAGTCTTCTTCTAGAAGGCTTTTGGGAAGGTAGAAGAATGACTGACAGGGGAAGAGAGCAGTTGTCTGGCTTTTAATGGAATCGGAGAAACCATGCTGTCAGCTTGAGGTTTGAAATATCTGGAGATGAATCATACCAGTCAAGTGTGACAGGTCTACAGTCAGATCCAGAATCAAAGGCTGGCAAAGAAGAGGCCATAGAAAGGGGAACCAAATCTGCCAAAACCAGTAAGGTGCAATGAGGATGACCCTACTGCTGGCAGCTTTCTGCAGGAATTCTGGAATTAGGGGAATTAGCAGATAAGCATAAAGTAGACCAGAGAGCTAATCGTGGAGCACAGCATCCCTCGGTGATTCCTCCAAAGGGCAGATTAGAGCAAAGTAGCTGCTACATTTTCTGTTTAAGGGAAAAGCAACATTGCAGCAAAGCTGGCCCCAGTGATGGAAAATCATTTGTCACATGTTTAAAGACTAATCGTGAGGTAGAAGAATGGACCTACACAATTTGTCTGCTATCACACAGGACTTCCCTGGAATGTGCGTTGCTATGAGAAAGCGTTTGGATGAGATCGCCCACGCCACACAGTGCTTCTCAACACAAGAAAAGGGTCCCCCTTATTTACATACCAAACTACTGGCATACTGTCTGTTTGAACTGCAACTGTCCCTAAAGGAAGAGCATCCTGGAAGGCCAGCAACACCAACAGGACTGGTGTTATCTTTAGGACACATATGGAAATTGGCCTCTTCGGGGGACCAAGTGCCTTGGGCATTTTCCCCAAGAAGTGCCCCCCACTCAATCTGGGAAGCATCTGTGGTCACCATGGTCTTTGGCTGAGAGAGAATGAAAGGATGGCCTTGGAGAACCTGATCTGACTGTATCCACCACCGGATGTATTTTTTGCAATTTACTTCAGAAGCTCGAAATACTGAAATATCAAATTTCAGTATCTCGAGCCCAGAAAGTCGAATGCTGAGAACAGCGATATTTCAGAAGCGCTAAATTCAAAACCTCGAATACCAAAGGTTATGAGTTTCGCGCTTCTGAACTTTTGCTGTGGTTATGAATTCAGGCAAGTGTGTGCGGTATGTGTTAAGGGTTTTGGGTAGGGGCTGAGGTGTGTGTCAGTGTGTTTTATTGCTGTGATTTGTGTGTGCAAGGAGAATGTAGCTTGTGGGGTGTGTGTGCAGTAGTACCACAAAATTCAAAATCTCCAGTATGCGAGATTTTGAATTTCGCTGTTTTGAGTTTTCATGGTTTTGTAGATTCAACTTTCTGGTGCTAGAGATTTTGAAATTCGATATTTCAGTATTTTGAGCTTCTGAAGTGAATTCATTTTTTGCACACCCAATTGTGCGGACATGTGCTGGTAAAGGATTGACCACTGTGTTGCTAGCATCCAGTGAAGAACTCTCATACTAAATCTTGCCAGAGAAACTGATTATGGCAGCTGACACTGATCCCAAGGCTTGAAGGACTGACCCGGCTGAAATCTTGCTACTGTGGATTATTTTCATGACTTGGAATCTGATGGTCTGAACTCCCGAGAGAGGAAGGAGAACTGTCACTGATATCTTATAGATTATTGCTCCTATGAATCGAAAGTGTTAGATGTAACAGACTCTTCTTGTAATTTATGGCCATCAGTATATAAGAATAGTTGTGTAAAATCTTGCCATAACCATAGATGTCTTTTCTCTTACATATGCTACAATATTCATTACATATTGGAGTTCACCTTCAGCTAACTCGTAAATCCGGCCAGTATACAAAAATCTACATGCTACTGCTAGGTATGTGCAACACCACACATCCTCTCACGTACAGTCATAAAGGTCAGTTTTAAAGCAGACATCAGCATGCACCAACAACAGAATTGAATGCTGCCAAGCACCAGCCTGAGTCTAGGTGAAAAACGTACATCACCAGGAGAAACAGGCAAGCATCAGGGGGAAGGTGGGAGGATTAGCAATACTGCAGTATACAAGAGAAGACATCATGGTTATGGTAACATTTTACGCAACTATTCTATGTCCTATTCATACACTGCAGTATTCATCACATATGCGAGAATGCCAAAGCTCATGCTTGGGAAAGCTAGAGAGGAAGAGCAGCAGAAGCTTTTTCTACAAAACCATGTAGAATACCCCAAGCAAAAGCAGCCCTGAATTTGGAGATGACCTTGACTTTATGATGTTTAGTTAAAGTATGAACAGGGGACTTGGTAGCTGCCTCCAGAATAGAGCAAGTGTGCAAGCCTTTAAAGGATACTGCTCTAGTGGACTGTGCCCTCACTGGAGAAGAAAGGCTCTTACCATTGGCTGAATAAGAGAGCTTTAGAAATCCAAGATGAAATAGTTTGCTTGGAAGCCGGCTGACCTAGGGCCCTTGTGTGGTAGGACACAAACAGGCGTTCGGATTTACTGATAGGCTTGGTTTTTATCCAGGTAGTAGCAGAGTTGCCTATGCACATGGAAAGAATGCAGGAGTCTCTCAATTTTAGATTCAGGGGAAGGAAAAAAAGGTGGGAAGATTGATAGACTGGTTGAGAGAAACGCATTGACCACCTTAGACAAAGTAAGGGTTGGGTACGCAAGGATACCCTGTCTATGTAGAAAACTGTGAAGGGAGGATTACACATCAGAGCTTGCAGCTCAGCAATTCTTCTAGCAGATGTAATGGCAACCAGCAAAACTATTTTCCATGTGCAATGTTGCAAGGAAGAGGAAGATTAGTTGTGTAACATCTTACCATAACCATAGATGTCCCTTCTCTTCTATGTTGCAGTATTCTCACTTGTGGGATCCTTCGCCTCAGGTGAGCCGAACGTCTGGCTCCTACGCAAAAGCTTAAGCCTGGTTGCTGTAAGGTGTATGGGATGTCACTCGCAGGGCCATAAACCATGGGGCATAAATGTGACGCCTGCATGCACAGCCCTAAGAAATGACTGCCCAGTTGGACAACAGTTTAACTCATTCCCTTCAGTGCAGCTCTTTTGAGTGTGTACCTTTAACTCAAAGTGGGTGTGGCTTGAGCCTTTAAAAACTGAACTTATCACCTTACAGTTCTAACAAATGCTCATTAACAGAGATCAAATATCAAAACAATTGTGTTTGCCATCATGTATGCTTTAAGATACTATATTCTGATCACTTGTATGTAGCACAGTTTTGGAATTATTAATGCAAATATGAACAAGCAATACTTGACGCCTAGAGGCTTAAATAGGAGCTAACTAACACCTGGAGGTGCAATCAGCTGTAATGAGTTAGAGAACAATGATGCCATCCACAGAAGGAACATGTCATGAAGAGGGACAGGAGGGAGGGTACGAATACTGCAACATGGAAGAGAAGGACATCTATGGTTATTTTAAGATTTTACACAACTAATCTAAAATGGATACAAAAAGTTTATACACCCCTGTTAAAATGCCAGGTTTTTGTGATATAAAAAAATGAGACCACAAGAAATCATTTCAAAACTTTTCCCATCTTTAATGTGACCTATAACCTGTACAATTCAACTGAAAAACAAAATCTGTTAGGGGGAAAAAATTAAAAAAATAAAAACATACAATAAAGCTGGTTGCGTAAGTATGCACACCGTTAAATACTTTGATGAGGCACCTTTTGATTTAATTACAGCATTCAGTCTTCCTGGGTACACATCTGCCAATTAAATAGACTGATTAATCCCAAATGAATTTCAGCTGTCCTAGTAGGATTTTCCTGACATTTACCCAGTTGCTTGCTACACCAAAAGCCATGGTTCACAGACAGCTTTCAAAGCATCAAATGGATCTCACTGTTGAAAGTTGTCAAAAGGGTACAAAAAAATTTCCACTGCTTTGGATATACTATTGAACACAGTCATCAAAAAGGAGAAAATATGAGACAACAGTGACGCTGCACAGAACTGAATGGCCCTCCAAAATTGACGAAGACATGAAAACTGGTCAAGGAGGCTGCCAAGAGACCTACAGCAACACTGAAGGAGATGCAGGAATTTCTGGTAAGTACTGGTTGTGTACTACATACAACAATCTCCCATATTCTCCATATGTCTGGGCTAGGAGATAGGGTTGCAAAATGGACTCCTTTTCTTACACAGAAAAACATCCAAGCCTGGCTAAAATTAGCAAAATACATCAAGTCTCCCAAAAGCATGGGGAAAAATGTATTATGGTCTGATGAGACTAAGGTTGAACTTTCTGGCCACAATTCCAAAAGGTATGTTTGGCACAAAAACATTTTGCATCACCAAAAGAAGACCATCCCCGCAGTGAAGCATGGTGGTGGCAGTTTCATGCTTTGGGGTTGCTTTTCTTCAGCTGGAACTGGGACTTTAGTCAAGGTGGAGGGAATTATGAACAGTTCCAGATACCAGTCACTTTTGGCCCAAAACCTTCAGGTGTCTGCTAGAAAGCTGAAGATGAGGAGGAATTTCACCTTTCAACACGACAATGACCCCAAGCATACAATCCAAATCAACAAAAGAATGGCTTCACCAGAAGAAAATGAAAGTTTTGGAATGGCCCAGACCTAAATACAATAGAAAATCTGTGGGGTGACCTGAAGAGAGCTGTGCACAAGAGATGCCTTCACAATCTGACAGATTTGGAGCACTTTTGCAAGGAACAGTGGGCAAAGATTGCCTAGTCAAGATGTGCCATGCTGATAAACTCCTACCCAAGAAGGCTGAATGTGTAATTAAATCAAAAGGTGCTTCAACAAAGAATTAGTTTAAGGGTGTGCACACAAGCAACCAGCTTACTGTACATTTATTTTTTATATATTTTCCCCCCAACAGATTTTTCAACTGAATTGTACAGGTTATAGATCACATTTAAAGGTGAGAAAAGTTTTAAAATGATTTAACTGTGATCTCATTTTTTCATACATCACAAAAACCTTGGATTTTAAGAGGTGTGCAAACTTTTTATATCCAATATATGTCCTATTCTCATGTTGCAGTATTCTCACTTGTGGGCATACCATTCAACTGTACAGATTTTTACAGAATGTCCAGAATTTTGCCTCATTTTTGGTCAGTTTTTCATAAAATTGTGGTCTTTTGGCAAATTAGTGGCAAATCGTTAAATATGGAAGTTAGAAAATGACAGACATTTGAGTTTCAGACTTGATAACCTTCAGAAAATTCATGCTAATGCAAAAAGTACAGTTTTGTACCTACCATAAATGTAGATGTTCGAAGATCCACATTGCTGCAGTCCTTACACTTGGGTAGTCCGCTGTCCTCGGTCGGCCCGAATATCAAAGTATAAGGCTGACGTCGGTCAAGGCGCATTAGACTGACATCAGGACGTCAGGGTACAAATGCGCATGACCGACGTCATATCCTCAGTCTTTTCTTGCCCCAGATGTCAGAAGACCCTAACAAGAAAGGTCAAAACACAAAGACAACAAACAACCAACCACCCTAGCACTAATGATATGTACATTATATACAATATACACAATATTTACAATCCAACCCACACAACCGCCTCTAACTACAGAGG
The DNA here is from genome assembly GCF_019279795.1 of Protopterus annectens. Lineage (NCBI taxonomy): Eukaryota > Metazoa > Chordata > Ceratodontiformes > Protopteridae > Protopterus > Protopterus annectens. The sequence continues at coordinate 813,510,608 of NC_056743.1, forward strand.
GGAAGGAGGGAGGGTAAATTGGACTGCAGCAATGTGGATCTTCGAACATCTACATTTATGGTAGGTACAAAACTGTACTATGTTCATCTCACATTGCTGCAGTCCTTACACTTGGGTAGAATCCCAAAGCAGAGGTAAGGGAGGATGGCAACTATAAAGAAGCAGGAGCTGCCAAAATGCCCTGTAAAATAGCAGTGGCAAAACCAGCCCTAGATTTAGAGTAAAGTGGAAGGTGATAATGCTTGGAGAAAGTATGCACTGAACTCCCAAGTAGCTGCCTCCAAGATATCTTTAGTTGCCACCCCCCTTAAAAAAGCTGTTGAAGTGGCAGTAGCCCTAGTGGAATGAGGCCTAATTCCAGCTGGAACCTCCTTGCCATGATGGGAATAACAGAACGCAATGCACAACCCAATCCACTTAGAAATAGTTTGTTTTGACACAGGCTTGCCCTGAGAACTCAAAGCAAAAGAAACAAATAACTGCTGAGACTTCCTGAACCCTTTAGTTCTGCTCAAATATCGCAACTGCCTGTGTATATCCAAAGTGTGCAAAATCTTTTCCCCTTTATTTTGGGGGTTTGCATAAAAGGTAGGCAAATGAATAGTTTGGTTTAAAGCCACACTAGAAACCACTTTAGGCATAAAGGAAGGATTAGTACGCAAAGATACCCTATCCTTATGGAAAATTAAGAAAGGCTCAACTGCCATAAGGGCCTGTAATTCAGAAACCCTTCTCGCAGAGGTAATGGCCAACAAAAAAGCAGTCTTCCATGATAAATATTTCAACTCAGCAGTAGCTGCAGGCTCAAAAGGTTGTAGAGTGAGTTTCTCCAACACAAAATTGAGATCCCAAGCAGGAGTAGGAGCTCTCCGTGGGGGTCTTATATTCTTTGCCCCTCTAAGGAATTGCTTAAACAAAGGATGAGAAAACAACGGTGGATCACAATCATAGTGAGCAGAAATTGCTGCAGCATGAATCTTAATAGAAGAGAAGGACAAACCTTTGTCCAGTAACTCAGTAAGATATTGAAGAGCCACACTTAAATTAGGCTTAGAAACATCAAATGCTTTTGCTGCACTCCAAAATAAAAATCTCTTCCATTTATCTGCGTACACTTTCCTTGTACTAGGCCTTCTGGCCTCCAAAATAACATTCAAAACTTGCTGTGGAAGCTGAAACCCTCCAGGGTTTAAAACAGAATATGCCAGGCTGTCAGGTGAAGAGAGTGAAGTTTGACATTGAGTAAATGACTGTTCTCCTGAGACAGCAGGTGTGGAATCGAAGGTAAAGGCCATGGAGGCTCCCGTACCAGACTTCTCAGTAATGGGTACCAGTGCTGTCGAGGCCAATCTGGAGCTATTAAAATCATCTTTGGCTTGTCCTGTCTGACCTTCAGAAGTACCTTTGGGAGGAGAGGCAGAGGTGGAAAGGCATACACATGAAGATTGCTCCAATTGAATGAAAGAGCATCCACTTTCCAAGCTGTGGGATGAAAACTTTGTGCAAAACTTTGGCAGCTGGTAGTTTAGTGGAGAAGCGAACAGATCTATGTCTGGAGTTCCCCATGACACTGTCAATTCCTGAAATACATGAGGATCCAATTTCCACTCGTGGGGATCCATAATTTGTCTGCTCAACACATCTGCTAAGGAGTTCTGTGCTCCTGGCAGAAACCTTGCCTGTAGATTTAGCTTTAAACTGAGAGCAGTCTCCCACAAAATCATTGCTTGTCTGCACAGAGGATAAGAATGAGTTCCCCCTTGCTTGTTGATGTACCACATGACAGTTGTGTTGTCTGTTAGAATCAACACCTGCCCTGGAAGAAGTAAATCCTTGAAAGCTATTAATGCAAATTGGACTGCTAACATCTCCTTCAGGTTGATAGGTAGATGTAGAAGTCTGGCAGGCCACGTGTCTTGTATCCACTTTCCATTTAGATGAGCGCCCCAAGCTTTGTCTGAGGCATCTGTCGTTAGTATCTGACTCGCCTCTGGCCGGGTCACAGAGTCCCTTGTTTAGGTGACATTCCTGAGCCCACCACAAAAATTCCTTTTGAATGCAAGGTATTATCTGAATGACAGTGTCCATATCTTGGCAGTGCTGAGTCCATACATTTTTGAGATACCATTGTAGCTTCCTCATATGCAGTTTGGCATTGGGAAGCACCAGAATACAAGATGCCATGAACCCCAAGGCTTGAAAGACTGTCCTTGCAGTCAGCCTGGACTGATGAGACAATTGATGGAAGTAAAGAGAAAGATTCTGTTGTTTGTCCGGGGTCAAAAAGGCCATCTGGGATGCTGTATTCAGTCTCACACCCAGAAAGCACATGTCCTGAGAGGGTACTAGACTGGACTTTATTTCGTTAACAGAATACCCCAGGCATCTTAGCACTGCTATCACATAGTGTAGATGAAGAAGTTCGTCCTTTCCTTGAGCCAGAATCAGGCAATCATCCAAATAAGGATAGATCTGTATTCCTCAGCCTGAAGAAAGCTATCACTGGAGCCAGAACCTTCGTGAACACTCTGGGCGCAGTAGATAAGCCAAAGGGCAATGCAGAGAACTGATGAGAAGTCCCAGCCCGAAAACGTAGATACTTCCTGCAACTTGGCCTGATAGGAACATGAAGGTAAGCCTCCTTGAGATCCAGAGTCACCATCCAGTGATCTTTGCCCAGCAGAGGTAAAAGCTGTTGTAACGTCAACATTTTGAACTTGGGAATGTCCAGATAAGTGTTGAGGATAGATAAATCCAAAATTGGTCTCCACGTGTTCCCCTTCTTTGGTACTAGGAACAGGCGAGAATAAAATCCTAGGCCCACTTCTGACAGAGGGACCGGTTGTATGGCCCTTATTTGGAGCAGCAGAGAAATCTGTTTGTGAGCCTCTATTCTTTGCTGAGGAGGAACATCTGGCATGCCTTTGAAAGGAGGCAAGGTATGGAAATAAAACCTGTAACCTTGGTGTACGATATCCAACACCCATCTGTCTTGGGTAATTAAACTCCAGTTTTCCTTGAAAAGTGCCAACCTTCCTCCCAAAGGTGCTGCCAGACGAGAAGGCTCTGGCAGCTGAAAAGGTAGGTCATTGGGTCTGTTTACGAAAGGACTGACCCCTGCCCTCACCCGAAGACTGTGCAGGTGAACTCCCTGTTCTAGGCCTGAAAGAGCCCTGAGCTCTGCCCCTACCACGTCTAGACCTACCCCTAGACTGGGAATCATAAGAAGGATACGTCCACCCCTTGGTAGGCCAATTTCTGCTAAACTTCGGAGGCTGAACCTGCAAAAAATCTTTAACAGTCTGCATAGACTTAGCCTCGTCTTCCATTTTCTTTAAGACTGCCTCAACAGGTGAACCAAATAACACATCAGATTGTAAAGGAGCATCTAAAATCCTTGTCTTAACATGGTCAGATAAATTCTGATCCCTTAGCCAGGCGTGCCTGCGAAGAACTGACCCAGTGGCAGCCACCCTAGACGAGGCCTGTACAGCATCAAAACCACATTGCAAAGAATGCTTACCCACTTGTTCAGAGACATGTACCAAATCTTGTAACTCTTTACACTCAATACCTTCCGCCAGAGCATCTACCTTAGACTTCAATTGAGACAGTAGATAGTTTTGGTATTTCAACATGTGAAACTGGCAATTCAGAGCCCTCATAGCTAGGGTGGAAGAAGTATAGACTTTCTTTCCCCATCTATCCAAAGCCCTGGCCTCTTTATCTGGAGGAACCGGATTTTTAACAACAGAAGCCTTAACACCCTTAGGCCCCTGACTAACAGTTTCTGGGTCCGCCCTAGGACTCTTAAAAGATACTTATGAGCTTCAGGCACCCTATAATACCTATCCGCTTAACAGGAGCACGAGGCAAAGAATCAGGATTAAGAGAAGCCTCTGCAAACACATCCTCCACAACATCCAGAACAGGAGGTATAGCCAAAGGCCTATGCTGGGGTAAAAACAAAAATTCCCTAAGCCTTTTCCTGGAATCAGAGAAGTCCTGACCTTCCCACTTAAAATGCTCCCTCATGGAATAAAGAGTCTCTGAAAAAGAAAAATCCTCAGGAGGAGAAGCAGAAGGAGTAGAATCATCCACATCAGAATCAGAATAAGGAGAATACTCCTGCAAGTCTTCAGCCGAAGACTCTGAAACATCTGAAGCCTGCTCAAAACTCCCCAACTCAGGTTCCACCCTAGGCCTCTTATCAGGAGGGGGCAAAGAACCCCTAATCAAGGTAATCAAATCTTCTGCCATTTTAAGCATATGCTTCTTGGGCACAGATCCTGAAGAACTAGGAGTGACACCAACTGAAGCTAAACCTGGCCTGCCTCTGGGAGAAGCCTTGGAAACAGAAGGAGAAGGCCTAACCACCCTAGGAAGGGAGGGGAGTACAGAAGCCTGAGAAGCCCCTTCAGCTTGACCTGCCTCCTGAGAGGCCACATCCTGCAATAACAAGGTCTCCCCCTGGGACTCCAGAGAAACCTCCGGTGGAACCACCGGCTCCACCGACACCTCTAAAGAACCGGCGTCCGGTACGGACGACTCGTCTAACCTGGGCTTAGCTGCCTTATCCTTGCGCTTCTTCGAAGAAGCGGACGCCGGAGCATCCGACGGCATATTATAATTGCACCGCTTCCCAAAGACTAGCCTGGCACAATCTAACCTTCTCTTAATAGTGCGCTTATTGAATCTAGCACAAAAGCGAAACCCAACAACGTCGTGCTCAGGCCCTAAACAAGGAATACACAAAGTATGATAATCTCTATGCGGTATCTGCTTCCCACAAGAAATACAGTTATTCACTTTTTCTGACATCCGGTAAACCGCTGAGGCAAGAAAAAACTAAAATGTCCCCCAACGGGGTACTTAGCCAACTTTGACTCGGTCTGAAACTCCGAATTCGAAAAATTTCAGAACGGCACTTGCAGCGCTGCTTCTGCATCGGACCATGCGGCAAAAAAGACTGAGGATATGACGTCGGTCATGCGCATTTGTACCCTGACGTCCTGATGTCAGTCTAATGCGCCTTGACCGACGTCAGCCTTATACTTTGATATTCGGGCCGACCGAGGACAGCGGACTACCCAAGTGTAAGGACTGCAGCAATGTGAGATGAAGAACATCCTGTTCCATCAACTTTGTAAGAGCAATATTTAAAAATTGTCCCTATTTTTGGGCCTTTGTTATATACGGCTTTGTCCAGATTTCTTGCTCCAACAGGTTGAGAGGTACGCTTGTGAGAGTACCAAAGCTCAAGCAGACAAAATGGTGGAAGAGGTAGCACACTCCAGGAAACCTTGGAGGATGGCCCTTGCAAATCCTGCTCTTGTAATGCTTGAAGGTACATACAGATGACCATCTGGCTGCCTCTAAGCTAGTAGCTACCCAGGCCTTTGAACGCCCCAGAAGAAGCCACTGCTCTAGCAGAATGGGCTTTTACAGAGTGAGGTTAAGTCTTTGCCACTGAAAAAGAGTGATAGAAGATAAGTCTTGCGTATCCAGGAGGATACAGTCTGTTTGGATACAGCTCTCCCCAGTGCCCTAGGGTGGAAGGATACAAAGAGCTGATTGGACCTTCTAATGTTCTTAGTCTTGTCCAGACTAAATAAGAAGTTATGTACCTACCATAATGTTCCATGTTAGTTGTCTTCTTCTCGCCTTCTTTCTTGCTGGATGGGTACAGAGCCGATCCTCGGCTCCGACTCTGCCTATACCAAAGCTCGAGAGCTATTTACCGGCTCGAGGCCCTCCCTATATCCCACAATGCTAGGCATTCAATACCCAGATCTCGTTTGGTAGAGCTAACACCATGGAGACACCTGTGCCAACTATAAGGATTTACAGTGGTAACAGAGGGGGACATAACCTAGGAATAGTCCAGTAGAGGAATACGGCCTCAGGATTCTTCTCAGTGTCCAGGCTAGGGGGATGGCGGGTGGGACGCAAGAAGGCGAGAAGACAACATGGAACGTTATGGTAGGTACACAACTTCTTAATGTTAAGTTGTCAATCCCGCCTTCATTCTTACTGGATGGGACAGCGTCCCTAGCACCTTAGTCCTGGGTGGCTCATCAGAACAGACTCTTGAGCACAGTGGAACCAAACTCAGCCAGATTCCTGGAGGCCATATCCAACTTGTAATAAGAAATAAAGGTATGAGGAGTGGCCCACGTGGCTGCAGCACAAATAGATTCCACTGAGAGCCTTGCTTGAAAAGCTACTGACGTGGCTAACGCTCTGGTGGAATGAGCTTTTGGTTTTAAGGGGAGTTCCCTGTGTCTTAATTGGTAAATGAAGGATATGATTGAAGCCACCCATCTAAATAAAGATACTTTAGAAACTGGCAAGCCCTGATTGCCCTCAGCATAAGACAGGAAGAGTTGGTCTGACTTCCTAATTTGTTTTGTCCTATCCAAATAAAAACGCAATTGCCTGTGAACATCCAAAAAGTGCAGCTTTTGTTCAACTCTGTTTGAATAGTTAGGAAAAAAGACAGGAAGCTCAATAGCCTGATTCAGGTTGGTCTCAGAAGGAACCTTGGGTAAAAAGGAAGGGTTCGTTCTAAGTGAGACTATCCTTGTGAAAAACAAGATAGGGAGGACGAATGCAGAGGGCTTGAAGTTCCGACAGTCTTCTAGCTGTGGTGATAGCTACTAAGAAGAGAGTCTTCCAGGAGAGTAATTTTAAAGAACAGGAGGCCGCAGGTTCAGAGGAAGGGAGAATCAAGGAAGTTACTATCAGGTTTAAATCCCACGGAGACGGGGGATCTCTAACCAGGGGCCTAAGTAAAATAGTCCCTTTAAGAAAGGCCTTACAAAGTTTGTGGGACATTATGCTGGTTTCTGACAGGCCAGCGTGGAAATCAGTGATAGCAGCCAATTGGACCCTAATGGTAGCAGACGAGGAACCTGCTCGAAAAAGTTCTGCCAAAAAATCCAGAACAGTGTGGACAGGGGCTGTAAAAGGATCTATATTCCTGGTCTCTGCCCAGCAGGAGAAACGTTTCTACTTACTAGCACAGGTTTTTCTGGTAGTAGATTTATGCGAAGGATGATTTCACGTACTGGCTGAGAAATCTGTGGAAGCCTGGCTAAGGTTGGAAGTAGAGCAACCAAGCTGTGAGGTTGAGAGACTGAAGGGACTGGTGCAGCCCACCCGACTGATAGACCAACAGGTCCGGCACTGGGTCCAGATTCCAGGGCTGCTCCAGATGATGCAGGAACGGGAACCAAATTTGTCGAGGCCAGAAAGGGGCAATGAGGATCATCCTGGAACCCAAAGCGGTCGCTTTCTGAATCAGTTTGGGAATTAAGGGGAGAGGGGGGAATGCATACAGAAGACCCCGGGGGCCAATCGTGGACTAGAGCGTCTCTGGGGGAATGGCCGGGGAGGGGGAATAGAGTGAAGAAGTCTTCGCACTTGCTGTTGAGGGGTTGCGAAAAGGTCTCAGCAAGGTTGACCCCATCTGCAGAAAATCTTGTCCGCTACTGACTGATTGAGAGACCACTCTCGTGAGGCATGAGAATGGCTCTGCTCAGCCTGTCTGCTATGATGGACTTCCCGGGGATGTGCGTTGCTATCAGAAAACGTTGGGAAGAGATCGCCCACTGCCAGACTGAGTGCTTCTCGACATAAGGGGTAGGATCTGGTTCCGCCCTGCTTGTTGATGTACCACACTACAGACAATCTGTTTGAATTGCAATAGTCCCGATAGGTAGAGTCCTGAAGAGCTTACAATGCTAAAAGTACCGCTCCCATCTCCAAGACGTTTATATGCAGGTGGTATTCTAGGGGTTCCCAAGTGCCCTGGACAGTCCTGCCCTGAAAATGCCCCCCCACCCGATCAGAGAGGCATCTGTGGTCACTGTGAAAACAGGAGAAGGAACAAACTGTCTGCCCTGGAGAAATGTAGGGGAGACCATCCACCAAGCCAGGTGGTCTTTGCATGTTTGAGTGATTATTCTGTGGGACATTGGGAGCTGTTGAAAGGACCATTGGGTAAAAAGCATCCACTGAAGGATCCGCATGTGGAATCAAGCCAGGGGGACTAGAATGATCGCTGCCGACATAAGACCCAATGTTTTTAGTACAAATCTGGCCTGAATCGTCTTGCACTTTAGTAGTACTTGCACATGTCGGCGAATGTTTGATACTCTGTCTGGAGGAAGTTTTGCAGACAGATCTTGTGTTTATTTCTGCGCCTATAAATGTTAGATTGAAAAGGCAACAATGCAGACTTTTCAAAATTTATTGATATACCTAGCTTGGAGCAAGTCTGAATGGTACAGTCCCTGGCTCGCAGAAGTTGCCTGCTGGAAGCAGTAAGGAGCCAGTCGTCGAGATATGGAAATACCTGGAATCCCCGTCGTCTCAGGTGAGCCACAGCCACTGCCATACATTTGAACACCCTGGGGGCTGCGGTGAGACCAAAGGGCAGGGCTCTGAATTGATAGCGACTGGCTCCCAGCCGGAAGCAGAGAAACCTTCTGGAGCACCTGTTCATTTTGATATGGTAGTACACATCCTGAAGGTCTATACAGCACATCCAACTGTCCTGACCCAAAAAGGGTAGAATGGACTGAAGCGTGACCATCCGGAACTTTCTTTGGATAGATCTGTTCAGTCTGCTGACATCCAGAATGGGTCTCCAGTCCCCTGTCTTTTTCGGTACCAAAAAGAACTTGGGAGTAAATTCCGGATCCTTGCTGGTCTGCTGGGACTGGCTGGATGGCCCTCTTTTAGCAGTTTTGAAATTTCTAGTACTGACTGATCCCTTAGCGTGGGTGGGACATCTGGAAGGGATCTGTTTCTTTGTACAGGGGTGTGTACGAAGGGAATTTTGTAACCCTCGGATATGATAGACTGTACCCATTTGTCTTGTGTGAGGAGTTGCCAGGCTTCTGGGTACAGTGACAACCTTCCCCCGACTGCCTCCGAAGGTTGACAGTCGGGCAGCCCCTCAGGGGTGCTGGAAGGGTTTGCCAGAGAAAGATTCCCTGCTACCCTGATTCTGCAGACCCCCTCTGCCCCTCAGGCGGCGTCTATTATTGTTCCCTCTGCCCATGGAGGGAAACTCGACACGTGCATCAGGCACGACTCCCTGGGGTTTGCGAAACCACATTTTTTTACCTTTCTGACCTTTTGGGTATGGTCTAGATGGAGTAGAAAAACAGACTCCCACAGCAGGGAGAGTCTTGCCTTCCTGCTCGCACCTGGTAAGTGTATCCTTCACCTGTGGTCTGAACAAAGCCAAACCATCGAATGGGGTGTTGGCAAAGGGCGCCTTAAAGGGGTCAGCAAAGTTGCACAACCACATCCAAGCATGTCGTCTCAAGGCTACACCTGTGCCTGCGACCCTACTCGCCCCTTCGGCTGCATAAGAAATGAGCCGCATGGAGGAGTTAACAATGGAGTTAAGGGTTGCCAGCTGGGAGTTGTCTTTTCCCCGAGAACCCGCAGCAGATGGATCCTGAAGGGTATCACCCAATTTCTTAAGGATATCCCTTTGAAGGCGGGTGAAATGGCACAGGTAGTTCAGCGACCGCATGGAAAAGGTCGCTGAAGAAAATATCCGCTTCCCCTACCTGTCCATTGTCCTAGATTATTAGGTGGATGGACAGGGACAGAAGGATCAGCCAACTCTTAGTGGCTGCTGCAACCACCATGGCATCAACAGGGACACCCTTCTTTAAGAAACTGTTTGCCGAAGGCGGCTGCAATAAACTGTGGGCCTACGGGGAGTTGGTTCCACTGTGTCCGGGGCCGTCCACGCCTTCCGAGCCACCACTTCCATAAGTGGGTCGAAAGGCGGAGACACCCAGGAGGTGGAGGGGTGAGAACCAAACGCATCCAGGTACACAGACTCATCCTCGGAGGGGTTAAGGGCAGTCCAGTTCCCCTTCTGCCTAAGGATCTCAAGGATGCCTGAAAAGGAGACATCCTCAGAGGGGGACCTTGGGGACCCTTCCGAATCCTCCAAATTGGTGTCTGAGGTGACCGACCCGGGGGAGTCAACATGTTTCCTCTTGCATTTTCTCTTCCGAGGGGGCTCCTCTGAATGATCAGGGGAGGCCTCAGAAGAGGAAGACACACCCAATGGGGCTACCTGGAGTATCTGTTCTCCACACTTGGGGTCAGGAAGGTGAACAGAGAGACGTAGGCACTATGGAGGGGGGAGCCAATCGTGGGTCCGATCCAGGAGTCAGTACGCTCCTCATGACCTCGAAGGTGACCCTATCGGGCAGAGAGGAAGGTCCCCGCTCCGAAGAGATGAGAACCCCTCCCGGCACAGAGAGTGACGGCTCCGAGGCCGATGTCGGGGCAGAGCTCACCTGCACCAAGGGGGAGAATGGGGTCGGACATGGGTCTGATGCCACTCGCCCCCTCAGAGCAGAGTCTCTGCGCCCGGATCCCTCCACGGACGGAACCAATGAAGAGATCGGAGCCGAAATGTGTGGTATCCGCTCCGACGTACCGAAGATTCGAGCCCCAATGAGCTCCGGCTCTGAACATAATGGAAGAGTCGGAGGAGGAATTGTTGAAGATGCAGGGATACCCGTAGTCTGTTGAGAAGGGCTAGACAACATTTGGGCAAGTGCCTGCAACTTTAGGAGTCTACTGACCACCCTCTTGAGGTCGTGATCAGAAAGCCTGGAAGACAGAGGAATGTGACCTATGGCTCCAACTGTAGTAACGGAGATCTCGGAGCCAAACAAACAGACTCCAAAGAGGGAGATAGAGCGTTTTTGGCTCAGAGACTGCTCTGACACTAAAACAGGAGCAGACAGATTTCAAAATGTCGGTTCCAGTCGGAACAGACGAGGAGGCAGTAGCTCCGCTTGGTGACTGTTCCGAACAGGGAGCAGACGGTTTGACGGGCTTGGAGGGTTTACCCGAAGGCTTGGTCAGGGACCCTTCAGGCTTAAGTAAGCCCCTCAAAATAAGTTTATTCCTACGCTCCTGCAGAACTCTCTGACTGAAGGCATGACAGACCGAACAAGAGTCCTGCAGGTGTAGGGGGCCCAAACAATACACTGGTGTGACAGTCTGTCAGAGACATCTTCTGACAGCACGAGTCACACTTCTTGAAACCTGAGACCTCAATATCCTTAGACATAATGACACTAACAGGGTACCAAGGAACTAAGTAACTAGTGCCTAACACAATACACACATGCACTAGAACTAACACTACAATAATATAGTAGTAATGAGTAATACTGCTATAAAAAATACAGTTAACAAGACTAGTAGAAATATATATAAAAAAAAAACTAACTACCCTAAAGGGTGTGGGGGGGGGGGGCTCTGAAAACTACTAGCAAAGAGTTTCTAAATGGGATTTCTCAAGGGATCAGAAAGGGGACACAGAAAAATATCTAACAAGAAATTAGCTATTTATATATAAACTTAGTAAAAAAGTTTTATACGACCTGGAGCCAGTAAAAACGCAACCGCGCAGCTGAAGCGGCAAACGAGATCTGGGTATTGGACGCCTAGCATTGTGGGATATAGGGAGGGCCTCGAGCCGGTAAATAGCTCTCAAGCTTTGGTATAGGCAGAGTGAGCAGAGGATCGGCTCAGAACCCATCCAGCAAGAATGAAGGCGAGATTGACAACTTAACATTCTTAGTTGTTTGTGAACATCAAGGGAGTGAGAAGCACTCTCAGTCATTTTGTGGAGAAGGGAAAAAGGTGGGTAAGTGAATAGACTGGTCAAGGGAGAGTTCATTGACCACTGTGGGCATGGAGGGGTTGATACAAAGAGATACCCTGTCTTTGTGGAAGACTGTGTAGGGTGGAAAGACCATGAGTGCTTACAATTCAGAGACTCTCCTAGCTGCAGTAAGGTCTACTAACAAGACAGTCTTCCAGGTACAGATCTGTAAAGAAGCAGAGGCTGCAGATTCAAAGGGGGCAGTGGTAAGTTTTTCCAGAACATAGTTCCAAGTCCCAAGGAGGGGGGGGACTGGTTTTCTAGTATTGTCTGACATGGAGGATTCCCTTTAGGAAAAAAGTCTTTACTTCCAACCTGGAAAGTAGTGGCGAGTCCATAGGTAAAGCAGAATGAAATGGCAGATAAGTGTACTTTCACTGAAGAGTATGAAAGTTCATAGGTGTTTAATAGGCTACCACAAGGGCCTTTTAAGCCTAGCCATGCATCACAAATCTCTGACCAGTTCGGATATCCTTGACAAGTGTAAGCATGGGTCTGGGAGATGAATTTACAGATTACCGGTTTGCATTAAAAGGTACAAGTGCCAAACCAGGGATGAATTTCCAATTTCCCATCCAATTGTCCAAACTGCACCTGAATTGGGTTAGGGAGGAACTCTGCTTCAAATGTTCCACAAATAGGTATGTATCCCAGACAACCCTATCACTCCAGCAGGTCCTATTTATAGAACAGGCAAGGTTTAAGTCTTTAGAATGGGTAATTCTGCTGTTTATTTTGTGCATATGCAGGAGGCCCATCAGAGCGGCGTCGGACAAGGCTATGTATGCCAGGCATAGATCTCCCTTCAAAAGTCTGTAGAAGACAGAATACAAGGGAAAAGGCCTTGAGGCAGTCTGCATAGGACCTATTACTTACACCCTGTATTCTTTTAGTGAGGAACTTCTGTGGACATTCCAGTTGTTGGACATGCCTGGTTAGGTACATACCAAAGGGTGCATTGTACTAAATGACAGGTCTGATGAATGCCGAATACACTGGAACAATGACTTCCTTGTACTTAGATGCCATACCTTTGTTTACAAGTTGTGCAACATACAATGATTTTCTCACCGCTGTAGACACATGATGATCAAAGGCTACATTACTTTCTATGTCCCCAATTCCCTGTTCTGATTTAAGAAGCTCACACACAGACTAGGACTAGAGGGACATCCACTTTAAAGGGATCTAGTTGCCTTTGAAGACACCAACTGGAAAACCTTTTCCATTTAGAAACAGAGGATCTCCTGGCCTGCAGGAAAGAGAGCACATCCTCCAAATAAAGGTGTCTAAAAGGGATCAGGAGTTTATCACCCACAGGGTTAGGCTGAAGGCTTTCAGGTGTGGGTGAGTAATCCCATCTGCTTTGAGTGTAGGTCCACCTTGTGAAGCAACTTGTGGTGACTGCCCTTGGCAGGATATATAAGGGGGAACCAATGCTGCCTTGGCCAACAGGGAATCACCAGCAAGATTGTTGGCTTGTCCTTCTGGATTTTTAGCAGGACCTTCTGAATGAGGGGGGGCATAAAGGAACAGCCCCTTCCAAGAAATCGAAAAGGCATCCACTCTCCAGGCTAGTTGGATGGGGATTCTGGAGGAGAAAAGCTGAAGTTCTGTTCTGAGGGGAGACAAACAGATCCATCTGTGGGGTGCCCCATCGGCAGACAACCAAGAATACATCTCTGTGCAACATCCACTCGTGATGTTGAGAAAGATCTGCTGAGGGCATCTGTTTGATGGTTGTCTTTAGATGGAATGTAGATCACCTGCAGAGTGATATTGTACTGGGTGGCCAGCTCCCATGCCTATGTTGCAAGGCTTTACAGTAAGTAGGATCTGGTCCCCCCCTGCTTGTTGATATCCCAGTCGTGTTGTCTGTGAAGATTTGAAGGGGGAGATGTGTCTATCAGTGGAAGGAAGGTCTTTAGGTCCACAAAGCAGTCATTTCCCTCACACTGATATGCTTTTTCATGAAGGAGGGAGGGCTCCCACTGAGCCTGAACCTTGAGACCGTTCACAGTACCCCTCCCCCCTTTAGATCAGAGGAATCAGTGTGCATGAACTGCACTGGTTTGGTGGGTTGGAGAGGGAGGCCTGGATTTTGGTTTACTTGTTGAATCCACCACCTCAACTCTGTCTAAGGCAGGGTAGGAAGGGCACCTGGAATTCCAACGGGTGATTGTGTTGGGTCCAGACATTTTTCAAGTACCACTGGAACTTCATGTGTAGCCTGGCCAGGGGCAACATAGGAAGAATAGCTGCCATGAGGCCTAGAAGCCAGAGGTATTGCCTCACCGAGACGTGGTTAACAAGTAACAACTCCTGAAAGAAACTGCTGAGGGAGGGGACTGCCTTGTGGAAAAGCCTTAGTCAGGTCTGTCCATATTCTGCAACCCAAAAAGGTTTGGTCTTGGGCTGGAGAGTGAGGATTTTCACAGACTGAAGGTAAACCCCAGACTCTGGAGAACAGACAGTGAATTCTAAGTGAGCCTTGAGAGTACTTGCCTCTTCTGCTAGAATAAGGTAGTCATCCAGGTAGGGGTAGATTTGGATGCCTTTTGTTCTGCAGTAGGCTACTGCAGGGGCAAGACACTTTGTGAAGACCTTTGGTGCAGTAGATAAACCAAAGGGCAAGGCAGTAAAACTTAGTGCCATGATGGCAAAGGAAAATGTCAAAACCTCCTATAGAGTGGATGGAGATATGGAGGTATGCCTCTTTCATATCCAAAGTGGCCATGAACGCACTGGGTGGAAGTACTGGAAGAAGGGTTTGGAGGGATAGCATGCGGAAGAATGGAACCTGCAGGATGGGGTTTAACAGGGACAGGTCCAGGATAGGCATCTAAGGGCCATCCTTTTTGGGGACCAGAAAAAGCTTGGTGTAGAACCCTCATCCTTCTTGGTCTGTGGGGACCCTTTCTATGGTTCCTTGTGAAAGCAAATTTAGGATGATCTGGGGTATTAGGTGTAGCTGGTTTTTGGAAAGCTAGGGTATGCTTTGTGGTAGGGTTTTTTCCTGCCGGGTCATAAAGTACCTTTTTTCCACTATGGTAAAGACCCAGCGGTCTGAAGTGATTTTTTTGTCAGATGGGTCGACCGTGAGATATGTGGGTTGAGAGGGGGGAAGGTGCCTTAGGGACTTGCGTATTGTTGGCCTCTCTGAAAAGGGCTCTCTGGAGGTGGGCTGTGCAGAGGCAGTCCTGGGGGGATGTTGTTTTTCTAGACCCTTTCCTAGTGTTTTGGGGAGGAGGAAGGGGTAGAAGCCCTCTGGACAAATGAGAGTTTAGCAGGATAGTTTGTATAAAACTTAGGGACTGGTGAGACCAACTGTATGAGGTCCTGAAGTTCCTTGCTTTTTTTTTTCTGTAGGTTTTTTAAATAGTTCTGCAGACTTTGTCAAACAGGAATTTATTGTATAAGGCTGCATCCAAGATTTTGTTTTTAAAATCAGGGAGTGGCTGTAATATGAGCCAGGAGTATCTGTGCAGTACAGAAGCTGAGGCAGCAGATCTGGCTGAAGCCCCAACGGCATCATAGCTGCATTTTACAGAATGCCTGGCAACTTGTGCTGCTATGTAGAGCTTGGAGATCACCTATGGTTTAGTAGGTGAATTAGGAAAGGAAGTTGCCTGGGAGACCAAGTCTAAGACGTATTTAACCAAGAGAGTCTGATAATTCATGGCTCTCAAGGCCAGTGAGGAGGAAGTATAAATCTTTTTCCCTAGTCTGTCCATGACCTTACTGTCTTTCTCAGAAGGCAGAAGGGATGAGGAGGGGAATTTGCCTGGATTGTCTGGAACCACTGCAATGACAGCTGGGTCTGCCATGGGTGGTTTAATGAGGTACTTGTGGTCATCAGCGACTTTGTAAATCCTATCTGGTCTTTTAGGAACTGGAGACTGATTCAGGGCACTTGGATGCTGAAGCAAACGCATCCAGGAAGGCTGGAAATACAAGGGGGACAGCAGATGGAGAGGGGGATGCCATCTACAGGATTTCAAAATCTCTTCTGCACCTTAGTCATCTGAGTGGCATCCCACTTGAAGTACTCCCCCATTTTGGAGATGGTTTCCCCCAAGGTAATATCTTCAAGAGGAGAGTCTCCTTCCAAGGAGTCCATTTGGGGAGCAATACTTCAGGGGAGAAGCTATTTGGGAGATGAGAGATCTGCCAGAGAAGGAGGAGGAATCTTGCTCCTAGATTTGAGCAGGCTGAATGGAGGTAACCGATGCTGGCCCAGGGCTGAGGGTAGGCAAGGCCAGAGCAAGTAAAGCTGCGGGCCTGACGGTCATAAAAGCCTGAGCTAAGGACTGGGAAAAACTTGCCAGTCTGGCTGTTCAGTAATGACGGACAGATGCTTAGACTTTTTTTCCTTTCTAGAGTAGTAGTCTTCATGACTGCTTGTAAAGGAGAAGGCCTAGCATTGGGTGTCAGGCCTGTGGGTGCGGAGCCTAGTTCTGTCCCCGTTGGCGGCCATCCAGAGAAGCCTGGTTCTCCCTAGACATCAGCCGGAGCAAACGTTGCAGTAACCTCAGTGGACGTGCCTGCTGGAGATTCACAGGCAGGTTCCATCAAGGTACCCGCCAAAGTCTCCAGTTCATCCGGACATCCCTCAGCCCCTAAACCGGTAGCTGGCAGGACGTCCAAAGGGGCAGTAGTAGTAGGCCTTAATCTTGACCTTTTTTAGGCGGCTCCACCTAGACTGCAGAGTCAGGTTCTGTACCTAGGGCTAAATGCTCGAGTCATTTGTTTTCCAGAAATAGTTTCAGGGCTGCCAGATGACTGCATAGGGTTTTTGGGACGACCGAGTGACAAATGCTACAGGTCATACGGTCATGGGATTGGCATAAGAAGAACAAAGTTCATGGGAATCCTTGTGTGGAATCTGGTGGGCGCACTTACATTTTCTAGAGGACATCTGCTAGATAAGGAGCAAAAGCAAACCAAGCCTAAGTAAAATAGGTCTTCTGTAGTATGGAGCAAAGCAAGCAAGCTGACATTCTACTGTGGTAGAGAAGTTCTGAGGGCTGTGCATGCTGACGTCATATTTATGGCCCATGGTTTATGGCCCTGCATGTGACATCCCAAGCACCTTACAGCAACCAGGCTTAAGCTTTTGCATAGGAGCTGGACGTTCGGGTCGCCTGAGGTGGAGGATCCTGTAAGTGAAAATACTGCAAAATGAGAACAGGAGGGCATCTTGCTGGCTCAAAAGGTGCCAATATAAGTTTCTACAACACAAAATTGAGATCCAAAGGAGGAAAAGCTGGCTTCCTTGGTGGTCTAATACGAAGGATGCCTTTTAGAAAACATTTTGCCTCTAACTTTGAGGTTAAAGAAGGTGACATAGGCAGACAAGCTGAGATAGCCGAAAGGTGAGCCTTCACTGAAGAGTAGGACAGGCCACCTTTCATCAGTTCACGCAAGACAAAACCATCAGAACATCCACTAACAGTGGCTGAACATCCTTCTTGCAAGACCAGAAAGAAAATCTTTTCCATTTGCTGTATGAATTTGGTGGTCTGGTTTACCCCACTATGTTCCCCCTTGCTTCGCTCGGGCTCGCTCCATGCCCCGCCCTGCCCCCAGTACTGTTTAAACTTATACTACCCAAGCCACTCTCTCTCCAACCAGCATCTCACACCAAGTGGTCCTTCCCCTCTATAAATCCAACTTTTCCCTTTCCTGTAACATCCAAGTTGAAAAGTGTGCCCTAAAATGGGTAACCCCCTTGCTAGGCTAGCTTTTAAAAAAAAAAAATAAAAAGCCTAGTATTTTCTCTACTGCCATTGATGCTTGCCTTCCATCACCTAACCACCTATGAAAACCAGTACTACCTCAGATTCCACTACCCAAAATGTCAACCACCCCAGACCTTTCATACAAAATAGCTCACTTAACTATCTTCTATATATCCAACCCCTATTCCCCTTTAACTTATCACCCAATTAAAGCCTTAAAATCCAATCCCAGGGAAAAGCACCATCTAAAACTTAATTCCTAAAGCTCAGTCAGACTTCATTACCACCTCATTATAGATGGGGACATTCACCCCAACCCTGGCCCATCTTCACCTGGTGACAAGTGTCTATATACCATCAACCCCATAAATAAGCTACCCCTAAGCAGACCCACTAATTCTCTCCTGACACTTCAATTAAATATTAGAAGTATAAACAATAAAGTTCTTAACCTTCATACCCTCTTAGCAGTTCATTCGCCAGATATAATGTGCCTTACAGAAACCTGGCTTAAACCCACTATTGCTGACAATGAAGTAATACCCCCAGGCTACAACAAACAGATTAGACCATACTGCTAGGAAATGAGATGGGATAGCAGCTCTTTACAAAAACAGTGTCAACATGGATCCCATATACAACCACCCCCATTTAATAACGCAGAAATCCTCATTACCAAACTACAAATTAACAATTGCAAACGCATAAATACGGTCAGTGTCTACATTCTCCCAGGTAATACAAGTCCTCTACAATCTATCCTCCACTGGCTATCCACTACCTACCCCCAAGAAACCATTGTTCTTGGTGACTTAAACGCATACTGGCACACCAGCTCAGCTGAATCCCCAGTCACCCATATACATCAGAGTTCATGCAAATAACCTCCCCTACTAGGATCAGCAAACTCTCCAACAGGTAAAGTATCTTAGATTGGATACTTATAGGTTCATAGATAGGTACTAGGCTACTAGCCCTAGGGCCTATACAAGCCTAGCCAAAAAGGTACCCTGGCTTTCACACCCAAGAAAAGTATTTTCCTGTGCCCCTGTCAAGCAGAACCACAGAAGTGATCCCCGGGGTGAACTTCCCACCACCCATCCAATGATCAAGATCCCTCTTGAAGAGTACCAATGGGGAGCTCTACTTGACATAGATAGGTAGTCTGTTCCAGAGTATGGGAAGTCTCTGGGACAGGAATCTATCCTCCCCCCCAGCATGTTCTGTTTATTGTGGTGACAAGATTTAGGTCCCTAGAGCGTGGGATTTGGATTTCTTTAAGTGGCGCATGTCCAACAGCTCTGGGTTTGACATAGCTTTGTATGTCAGGCAGAGATTGCCTCTGAGTAG
Source organism: Protopterus annectens (assembly GCF_019279795.1). Taxonomy (NCBI): domain Eukaryota; kingdom Metazoa; phylum Chordata; order Ceratodontiformes; family Protopteridae; genus Protopterus; species Protopterus annectens. The sequence goes on from NC_056743.1 coordinate 813,529,421, forward strand.
GTGACGTGACGGAGTAAAGCTGGAGTCCTTTTGAGTCTGTCTGCGTAGGGCATCTGAGGCCAGTAATCCTCCCTGTGAGGCACCTACACGGCCCCTACAATTGCCACAGATGTCCCGTAAGGCACATACCAAAAGGGGCACTGTACTTTATATAATGGGTCTAATGAGTGATGAGTAGAGGGGAACAATGACCTTTTTTCTGGATGAGAAACCTTTTGTGATTAGGTGTGCCACGTAGAAGGACTTCCCGACCACTGTGGCGATGTGATTATCAAGAGAGAGACTACTGTCCACCTGTGTCCCAAGGTCTCCTATCACACCTCAGGTGCTAAGTAGACCACCGCCTATGCGGTAGCTCATGGGCACAGAGCTCCTACTCCATAACAGTCCCAACTTGTATACAGACAAGACTCTCCCCGATGAGTTAAGTAATCACTCACCAATTTACATTAAGCATAAGGCAGAAGTCCAACAGATAACTTACAAAACAATCAGAACTAATACGAACTAATATCCTATTAATTTCCAAAATGAAATTAAGTCGTCAACTAGTCACTCCTAAAAAAATCCATCACTAGATGAGGCAGTAGTCTACTTTAATGCTAAATTCCTGACCATCCTTCACTCTCATGCTCCTGCACGTACTATAAAAACTTAATCAAATACTGCACCATGGCTTTCAAAGGAAACCAAGTTAAAAATCAAACTTGGGAATAAAGCCTGGTCCAACTGGCATACAACTAAATCCCCTCTCGACCAATTAAGGTATTCTCAGCTTAGGAATGAAACAAAAAATCCATTTTGTTAGACAAAAAAAGATACTACCAGAACCTCCAACAAAAGCAACAAAATAATCCACAAAAGTTCTGGGCAGGTATAAACAGACTTCTTCACCTAGGACAATCTACTACTCCAATCCCATCAAACTCCACCCATAAATCCCCAGAGAATACTGCTAGTGCTTTTAATAAACTTCACTGAAACAATTCAGTCCAAAGCTAACCGACTTACTCCCACTCACTCTAACTCAACCACTATCACACACCCGCCTCCCATCCCCCTTTTTACTTCAAACTTGTCTCCACCACTTTTATCCAATCTCTAATCAAAAAATTAAAGCCAACCACCCTTTCTGCTGATCTCCTTCCTGCAGAGTACCTACAAAAAGCTGCAGATGCCATAGCATACCCCATTTATATCCTGATCAATAAAACCTTAATGGAAGGCACTAACCCCTCAATCTGGAAAATATCCCATTTGATCCCACTCCACAAAGGTGGTAGCTGAATGAACTGTCCAATTATAGACTCATTGCCATTCTTTCACCACTCGCCAAAATAATGGAGAAGTTTGTGCATATGCAACTTATGGACTAACTCATTCAGAATAGTCTCCTGGCCAACTCTCAACATGGCTTTAGACCACATCACAGCACCAGCTCCACCCTCTTCTTTTACCAATGCCATAAACCAAAACAGGAATAACTTATCCTCAGCCCTCTTTTTAGAGCTGTTAAAGGCCTTTGAGATGGTCAACCACAAATTACTCATCCACTCTCTAAAATCCATCTCCTTGGATAACCATGCTATTCAGTGGTTCCAATTCTGAGTGGCAGACAACAGGCACGGCAGGGCAAACAGTCCACCCAGCTACCTCTCACCCTTGGTGTCCCTCGGGGCTCAATTTTAGGTCCTTTACTCTTTTCTATCTTCATCAACAACCTTCACTCTGGCATCCCTGAAACAACCTGCATCAATACGCAAATGATTCCACCCTGATCTGCTCAGTCTCCTCCCCTTCAGAGCTGCAAACCTTACCCCAGAACACTTAGTTAAAAATTGGCTCTAGTCACCTTCTGCTGCTGAATCCCAACAAAACGAAACTGCTCCTCTTTACCCCACTTCTAGATCCACCCCTTTTTCCCCTCTCTATAACATCCAACGGTACTGCTATCTCTCCCAACGACCATACAAAGCTTTTAGGGGTAATAGTGGATAAATTCAAATTTGACCTGCAAGTCAATAAAACCATAAAAAACAAGAAGCTTGGCTCATATACAACCAAACCTTTTCTTACCCAAATAGCTAGGACCACAATCACCCACTCTCACCTACTCTCTATCCTTCTATATGCTTCCCCTGTACTCTCCAAACTGAACAAAACTGACCTCAACAAGCTCTCTCACTGCTACAACCATACTGCCAGATTCACCACCAGCTCAACATATAGGACACATCACTGTCAAAACCTCATTCTTAGGTGGCTAGAACTACCAAACTTACTATTTAATCAACTCATAGTAGCTCACAAATTTCTCACCCAACCTGAAAACACTCCTGCAGCTAAAATTATAAAACCATACAGTAACTCAAGGCTACTACGCTCAGCCAATAAAATGTTAGCCCAAAGCTGCAAAGCTACTAAACAGCTGGTGACTCCCTGCTTGCCAACTTTATTGGCAAAACATGGAACTCACTTTCTTCCACACTCACCCTTGAACCCTCTTGAAGTCTCTTCAAAAAAGGCCTCAGTATCTTAATACACACTGGCTTTGCCCCTGTACCAACCCAGATTAATTTTCCTAATAAAATATATCTTATTTATATAGTATTGTATTCACATCTTGCTCAAAACAGTTTGCTGCAGTCTGCTTTTTTTTTGTATATTACAGCATAGTGCATCTTAGTTGACTGTTTAATACCTATAGTACTGTATGCATTTCCTGCTCAAAACAGTTTGTTGTAATCCTGCTGGTTTTGTACAATGTGACACTGTCTACTGTAAGACCCTACTAGAGGGCTATACTGTAGCTACTTTGATAATTAGCTTGTCTCGTGTGTTATGTTCTAACTGTGTAAGTGGAGCTTTTCTCCCCGGCCCTCTGCTGAAACTGGGCATATATCTAGTCGGACTATCCTGGTCAACAAATGTAAAATAAATAAATTTGGAAACAGGTTTTCTGGCCTCCTGCAGAACTTTAAGCATATTCTCTGAAAATAGGTGTGTAAAAGGAAACAAAATCCTATCACCAAACAGCCAGGTTCAGAGTTGACAACTGTGGATGTATCAGGGTTCCACTGTCCTGTGCGAGTAGAGCCATCCTGATGGGTAACTTGTGATAACTGCCCCTGGCTAAGTGCAGGAAAAGGGGGAACCAGTGTTGCCTTGGCCAAAAGGGAGTCACCAACAAGATTGCTGGTTGATCCTACTGAATCTTCAGTAGGACTTTTTGGAGAGTTAAGGGGGCAATGCATACAGAAACATCCCCTTCAAGAAAATTATGGAGCATCCACCTTCCATGCCAGGCGGTGTGGAACCCTGCCAAAAAATTCTGGAAGTTAATCAAACATTACTGGCACACTGGTGACTGGCTTAGAAGTGTCGTCGGCAGTTTTTGGACCTGAACAGGCCGTCTCTTGCTCAACTTTTTTTCGGTATTCCAGTAGTCGGATGGCTAATGGATGTAATTTCTGGATAAACAGAGAACCGAAATATTTTGAAGCAAAAATGTACCTACGACTGATTAAATAAAGCACAAAACAGACAGCAAGGTACTTTATGGTCAGGGCCTAGGAAAGGAATACAGTACAAATGAAAATCCTTGTGGTATTTGCTTCCCACAAGTAATACAATTATTAAATTTTACTGACATCGGTAAGGAGCAAGAAAAAGTTTCCCCAACAGGGTACTTAGCTTTAAGTTGGACTTCGGCTTCGAAATTAGAAAACAAAAATTTCAGGAGTCTGCTGACCGGCACTTGCAAACTGCTTCAGGCACCGCATGGCAAGTAAAAATGGTGTAATGGTGTCGGTTGCATGTTTTATACCCCCTGACGACCCGACGTCATGGAAGAATGGACAGCAACTGACGCAGGACCCAAGACTTTGTTAATCAGGCCGACTGAGGGCAACCTGCCAACAGATTACCCAAATGCAATGACTGCAACAGTGAAACATGAAGAACGTCAGGACTGCAACAGTGAATACACTCGAACATCGACATTTATGGTAAGTGTACACAACTATACTATGATCTTCATGTTTCACTGTTGGTCATCACATTTGGGTTGATTCTCAAAGCTAAGGAAGGGAGGAGGCAATTAGAGAGCATTAGGACCACCTATTAGACCCTGCAAGGCTGCAGTGGCAAAACCAGCTCTGGATTTAGAAAAAATTGGAAAGTGGCAATGCTTGGTGAATATATGCACAGAACTCCAAGTAGCAGCTTCTAGGATGTCCCTGGCAGGAAAACCTCTGAGAAAGGCTGTAGAAGTAGATGCAGCCCTGGTGGAATGGGGTCTACCCATGTGGGGTAGGTTTTCCATGGTGCTTATAGCAAAAACTAATGCAATGGCCTATCCACTTAGAAATGGTTTGCTTTGAAATGGCCTTCCCCTCTGCCCCTGCAGCAAAGGCAACTAGCAGCTGTTCAGATTTCCTGAGAGACTTAGTCCTGTCCAAATAAAATCTAAGTTGTTTGTGCACGTCCAAGGAGCACAGTATTCGTTCTCCTTTGTTGTACGGATTAGAAAAGGTTGGCAAATGTGGACTGATTAAGGGCCACACTGGTTACCACCTTGGGCAAAAAGGAAGTATTGGTCTTGAGGGACACCCTGTCCGCATGAAAGATGAAGGGCTCCACTGCCTTGAGGGGCTGTAATTCAGACACCCTTCTTGTTGAAGTGATGGCTAGAAGGAAGGCTGTTTTCCAAGAAAGGAATTTCAACTCTGCAGTTGCAGCTGGCTCAAAAGGAGGTAGAGAGCTCTTCCAATACAAAGTTAAGGTCCCAGGTTGGAGTAGGGTGGTGTTAAATTTTTGGGACTCTGAGGAATTGTTTCAGCAAGGGGTGAGAGAAGAGGTGTGGCTCAGTATTCTAATGTGCAGAAATTGCTGAGGCATGAATTTTAACAGAAAAGGAAAGGCCCTTGTGAAGCATCTCTTAGGTATTGAAGAATATGTGGTAAACTAGGCACTGTTGTGCCCATCCCCTGAGTCTAGCACCAGGAACAGAATCTTTTCCACTTTTCAGCATAGGATTTTCTAGTACTAGGCCTCCTTGCCTCCAGGATGACATACAGCACCTGCTTGCTGAGGGATGGTATAGGAGAATTCAGGTAATGGGCCAGGCTGCCAGGTTCAGGGTTTGAAGCTGGGGTGCAGTATCTGGCCCTCCTGCTGGGACAGTAGGGAAGGGGTCTGAGGCAGGTGCCATGGTTCCAGCAGTGACAAACTGCGCAAGAGGGGGTACCAGTGTTGGCGTGGCCAATATGATGCAATGAGTATTGCCCTCAGTTTGTCCTGTTTGATCATTAGTAGAACTTTCTCAAGAGGCAGAGGGGGAAAGGCATAAACTGAGAGGCTTTCCCAGGTGAAACACAGGGCATCCACTTTCGAAGCTTGTCTGTGGGAAGTCCTTGTGCAAAATTTGTCCAATTGGTAGTTCTGAAGGGAGGCAAACGGGCCCATCTCTGGGCTGCCCCATTTGTTTCTCAAAATGTTGAATATCTTTGTTCCAGTTTCCCCTCGTGTGGGTCCTTGAGATTTCTGCTTAGGTCGTCTGGCAGTGTACTTAGCTTGCCTGGCAGAAATTGAGCTTGTAGGTGCACTTGGTAGCTCAATGCAGTGTTCCACAGGGCCATGACTAGTCTGCAGAGAGAGTATGAATGGGTTCCCCCCTGCTTGTTTATGTACCACAACAGTGGTGTTGTCAGTCTTTACAAGTAATTGTCCTGGAAGAATGTGCCTCTAAGGCTATCAAAGACTTCTGTACAGCTAACATTTCTTTTTGATTGATATGCAGGTGCATTTGACTGGTTCCATTTGCCCTGAATGCACTGCCTGCCAAGTGAGCCCCCAATGCATAGTCTGATGCGTCTGTTAGGGTGTGGGCTGCAGGGGATAGAGTGAATGGCAGTCCCTTGTTGTGATGGCAGGCCTCTGCCCACCAAAGGAGCTCTGTCTTTATACAAGGAATGACAGGAATCATTAATTCCAGGTCCTGAGAATGTTGACACCATAGGCTTTTTAGATACCACTGTAGTTTCCTCATATGCAGTCTTGCATATGAAATTAGTAGAATGCAAGAGGCCATGAACCCCAGGGCTTTCAGTATTTTCCTTGCAGATAGCCTACTTCAAACTACTGGCCACAAAGACCCAGCTATCAAATAAACCTGTTTCTCTGGTGTGTGAGGTAGGCCATCTGGAAAGTTTTATTCAAGCTTGCTCCCAGGAATACAATTTGTTGGCAGGGTACTAGGCGTGATTTCTTTTTGTTTATGGTGTACCCCAGTGAGGTTAGCAGTTTCTTTACAAATGCCAGATTTAATATAGGTTCATAGGTTGATACTAGGCTATCTGCCCTAGGGCATTTATAAGCCTAGCCAGAGTGTGTTTGGCTTTCGCCACCCTTTTAGATTAGTTGACTGTGCCTCTGTATAGTAGGTCACAGAAGATAGCCCTTTTGAGGTTAGTTTACTGTGCCTCTGTCTAGCAGGGACACAGAAGAGATCCTAGGGGTAAACCTACGATCTCCCATCCACTCAAGATTTCAATTGAAGAGGGTCATTGAGGGACTCTGCCTAACATGGATTGGGATTTTGCTCCAGAGTGAGGGGAGACCCGGATACGAATCTGTCCCCTCCAACATGTCCTATTTATTTCTGTGCTGAGGTTTAAGTCCCTGGAGCATGTATCTCTAAGGGATTTGGATTTCCTGAGGTGGAGCATGTTCATTAATTCTGGGTTGGACATGGTTTTATACATCCGGCACAGATCGCCTCCGAGTAGGCGGTAAGCAACTGAGTAGAGCTGGAGTTTTTAGCCTAACTGTGTCGGGCATCTGAGTCCCTTGATCCTCTTGGTGAGGTACTTTTTGGGTCTTTCTAGTTGCTGAAGGTGTCTGCTAAGGTACATCCCAAATGGGGCATTGTATTCAATTATGGGCCTGATGAGTGATGTGTAGAGGGGCACAATGTCAAATAAGCTGGTTTAAGCTTGTCCTGGCTTTCTGCCTGAATTAGACAATCGTCCAGGTATGGGTCTATTTGAATATTTCTTTGCCTGCAGAACACGACAGGAGCTAGGCACTTTGTGAATACCCTGGGTGCAGTAGATAAGTCAAAGGGCAGTGCAGAGAACCAAGAGTGCATGTAGCCTGCTCTGAAGCGTACATACTTTCTGCAAGATTCCATTAGTGGGATGTGCAGATAAGCTTTCTTTAAATCCAATGTTGCCAATCAGGCATTTGTGCCTAGCATGGGAAAGCAGCTGATGAAGAGTTAGCATTTTGAATTTTGGGATTACCAAAAAGGTGTTTAGGATAGACAGGTCCAGGATAGGATGCCAGGGGTTGTCTTTTCTGAATACCAGGACAAGTCTCGAGTAAAAACCTTGTCCCCATTCCTCTTCTGGGACAGGTTGAATAGCCCTGATACTTAGAAGAGAGAACCTGCTGTTGAGCCTCTGCCCACTGATTTGGGGGTAGGTCTGACCAAACATTTGTGGTTGGTAAGGTGTGGAAGTGGAATTTGTACGCTCGAGAAACTAAACTTAAAACCCATTTGTCTTTGGTAATGAATTTGCAGTTTTTTGTATGCAGGGATATCTTTCCCCATAAAGGTGCAGTCAGTTGAGCAGGGCTTGGAAGGTTTAAGGGTAAGTCATTGTGACAGTTTACCATAGGGGGGTTTCTTACTACTTCCAGCTTTGGAAGTAGGAGCCCCCCACTGCTTAGGCCTGTGCGTACCTTAAGACTGAAGCCTGGGTGGTCTGCTGGTCCTGAGTTTGGACTGAGAAGGCCTGGAAGAGACAGGAAAGGACCAATTCTTAGGCCAATGCCTACTAAATCTGGGAGGCTGTACTTGCAGGAAATCTCATGCTTTACATAGATTTAGCTTTTTCCTCCATCTTTTTAAGTACTTCTGCTTTGTTGCCAAACAGGTGGTCTTGGTTTAAGGGAGCATCCAGTAATTTAGCTTTAACATGATCTGGCAAAGTTTGCTCCTTAAGTCAAGCATGCCTTCTAAGTACAGACCCAGTGACAGCAGCCCTGCAAGATGCCTCTAAGGAGTCAAAACCACATGGCAAAGTATGTTTACCAACTTGTACAGTAGAATGCACTAAATCCTGTAATTCTTTATTTTCAGCGCAGTCAGGAATCATTTTCTGTTTAAGTAATCCAGTAACATGCTGCTGATACTTTAGCATATGAAACTGGCAGTTTAAGGCCCTAATGGCCAAAGTAGCAGAAGTGTATAGCTTCTTACACAATCTGTCCAGGGCCCTGGAATCTCTATCAGGGGGGGTAGGGTTTTTGGCAGGAGTAGCCTTAATGCCTTTGGGTCTCTGGATCCGCAGTAGGATTTTTAAAGAGGAACTTGAGAGTCAGGTACTCTAATACCAGTCAGGTTTCCTGGAAGCCGGAGGTAGTGTCTGGGGCCAGGCTAGCTTCCAAGAAGGCATCAACAATGTCCAGTACAGGAGGAATAGCTAAAGGCCTGTGTTGAGGTAAGAGTAAGAATTCCATAAGCCTCTTTTTGGAGTCAGAGTAATCCTGGCTTTCCCAGTGGAAATGCTCCCCAAGAGTATGCAAAGGTTCACCAAAAGAGAAATCTTCTGGAGGAGAAGCAGAGGGAATGGAGTCCTCTGCATCAGAATCCTCATAGGTAGATAAGGGCAAATCCTGGTCATCAGAAGAAACAGAAATTTCAGAATCCTGATCAGAAGAATCAGAAGGAAAATCAGTTCTAGGTCGCAGAGGGAGAAGGCTGGCTTCCCCCGATTAGAGTAATAACGTCTTCAGCCATTTTTATCATTTGTTTTTTAGGCATATGGGCCTTACCATGTGGTCTGGGCATCGTTTTTCTAGGTGTGTATCGAGTTTTAGGTCTTGAAGATGGCATCGGGTTGATATGCAAGTCAGTAGGCCTGAATATACCCTCAGAAGCTGGTGCCTGCACAGCGGCTCCAGACCCATCCAAGGTAGAGACATCCACAGGTTCCATAGGTCGAAGCATCTTGCGGCATACCGGACTCCAAATGTGTCTCAGTAGAGGCCTGCAAATCTGAAGTAGCAGGTATCAGGGGCTGTGAAAGCGCCTCACTGAGTACTGGCAACTAGCTTAACAGAAGCGTCGTCGGCAGCTTTGAACCTATGCGGTCTGTCTCGTCTTTACCTTTACATTTTTTTAAGAAAGTCAGTAGTCAGATGGCTTGAAATAGTTTGATGCGAAAATGAACAGACTAATAGTTAGAGGACTGAATAAGGCACAAAACCAACAGCGAGGTACTTCGTGGTCTGGGCCTAAGCAAGGAATGCCGTACGAATGAAAATCTTAGAGGTATTTTCTTTCCACAAGTAATACAACTGTTAACTTTTACTGACATCGGGTTAGAGCAAGAAAAATGATCCCCAACGGGGTACTTCATTTTTTTTTTTTGAAGACTTTGGTTCTGTAACTCAAATTAAAATTTCAGGAGTCGGCCAACTGGCACTTGCGAACTGCTTCTGCTTCAGGCACCGCACGGCAAGAAAGACTGATGTAATGGCGTCGGCTGCATGGTTTATACCCCTGACCTTCCTGACGTCATGGAAGATGATAGCAACCGACGCAGGACCCAAGACTTTGATAATCAGGCCAACTGAGGGATACCTGTAAGCAGATAACCCAAATGCAATGACTGCAACAGTGAAACACAAAGAACATCCCTGTCCTTATGAAAGACTAGGAAGGGAGAGGAAGCCATAAGGGCCTGTTATTCCAAAACACTTCTGGCAGAAGTGACTGCCAGAAGCAAAACAGTTTTTCAAGCACAGAATTTTAGGGAGGCGGAAGCTGCTGGTTGAAATGGTCAGGTTTTTCAAGCCAAAAAGTTAAGAACCCAGGGAGGTGGAGCAGGTCTCCTGGGGAGGTCTCATGTGGAGGACACCTTTCAGGAATTGTTTGACCTCAAACTGGGATGCCAAGGTAGGTGTGAGAGGCAGACAGGCAGAGATAGCAAACACGTGCACTTTCACTGAAGAATAAATTAGTCAAGCATCTCACAGATATGATCGCACTGTGGGAACATCCTCTGTTAGTGGGTCCAAATTATGAGAGAGAGACCATAATGAAAATCATTTCCATTTGGATAAATAGGATTTCTTTGTGTTGGGTTTCCTGGCCTCCTGCAGTACACTTAGCATGTCCTCTGATAAAAAGATGTCTGGAAGGAATTAAGGCCCTATCACCCACAATGTCATCTGTAGAGTTGACAAGTGGGGGGTGAATGAGGATGCCTGTGTTGTGTGAAAAGGTCCACTCTGAGGTAACTTGTGGTGATTGCTTTTGGCTAAATGAGGGAGTAAAGGGAACCAATGCTGTCTTGGTCAAAAGGAGGTCACCAGCAAGATTTTTGGTCTGCCCTGCCAAATCTTCAGAAGGAATTTCGGGATGAAAGGCCCAGGAGGGAATATAGAAAAGAACATCCCTCAACATGAGGAGTGGAGGATGTCCACATTCCAGGCCAGAGAATGCGAGTCTGTGGCACAAAACACAGGAATCTGTCTGTACATGGAAGAACCAAAGACGTCCACCAATGGGGTAATACACAAGTGGATAGTGTCCAAAAACAGATCCCTGTGAAGTATCCATTTGTGGGGTTGTGTTCTGGACCTGCTGAGAGTCTGCCAAAACATTCACGCTGGAGGGAATGTATACTGCCTGAAGGGGTGTCTGCAATTTGACCTACAGATTCCACACCTGTACTGCTAGCCTGCATAGAAGGTAGGACTTGCCCCCCGCCTCCACCACAGCTTGTTCACATACCAGAGCATCATCATGTTTGTTAGAACTTTTAAGGGCCCCTGGGTGAGGAAAGACTGAAAGGCTAGAAGTGTGAAGAGTAGTGCACTCATTTCTTTTACACTGATGTGAGCCTTTCTTCGAGAAAGGTGACCAGATGCCTTTTGCATTCATAGCACCGAACGTTGCTCCCCAGCCTGTGCCTGAAGCATCTGTGTACACTTCCTGTACTGGTGGAACAGGATTGAGTGGAAAGCCCTGGGAATGGCAGGGAAGAAGGGGAATTTGGAACTCAAGCGGGTGTGCATGCACAGTCCACACAGATGTCTGGTACCATTGCCATTTTCTCATGTCCATTCATTGCCACAGGCAGCACCGGGATGGTGGAGGCCATAAAGCCCAGGGTGCTGAGAAAGGTCCTGGCTGACATGTGGGACAGAGGAATGATACTCTGAAAGAAGGCAGTGAGCTCCTAAGCCTTCTGGGTGGGGAGAGAGACCTTCATGAGGTCTGTTTGAATCCTGCATCCTAGGAAAATCTGGTCCTGTATTGGGGTGAGAGCTGATTCTGGTAATTTATTGCGAATCCCAGGGAAAGAAGGATGCAGAATGCATGGCTGAGGATCTGCTGTAATAACTCTGGACTGTCTACTTGGAAAAGAAAATCATCCAAATATGGGAAGATATGGATGCCTTACAATCTGCAGAATGCCACCACTGGTGCTAGGCACTTTGTGAAAACCTTTAGGGCAGTAGTAAGTCCAAAGGGTAAAGCATAAAGCTGAAAAGTCCAGTTGTGTACACTTATCATAAATATAGATGTTACAGTATTGACTGTTGCAGTCATCACAGTTGGGTTATCTGCTTGCAGTAGCCCTCAGTCGGCCTGATTATCAAAGTCTTGGGTCCAGAGTCAGTTGCTCTCTCATCTTCCGTGATGTCAGGTAGTCAGAGGTATAAAGCATGCAGCCGACACCATTACATCAGTTTTTCTTGCCGTAGATGTCAGGTGCCCCCATAATGGGAAGCAATTGTATACAAGGTTACACCTCCAACAAAAAGAAATGCACCAAAAAGCTTTAAGCATAGTAAACTAGAATAGCGGTATAGTCTATAGAAGTCTGGGGGCTGGAGGGAGGGTAACCAGGACTGCAACAGTGAATACACTCGGAACATCTACATTTATGTAAGTGTACATAACTGCACTACACGTTCTTCGTGTTTCACTGTTGCAGTCATCACATTTGGGTAGATTCCCAAAGCTAAGGATGGGAGGAGGAATTTAGATAGCATCAGGACCAGCTATAAGGCCTTGCAAGACTGCAGTGGAAAAGCCAGCGCTGGATTTAGAGAAAATTGTCAAATAGTAATGCTAGGTGAAAGTATGTACAGAACTCCAGGTAGCAGCTTCTAGGATATCCCTGGTAGGGACACCTCTGAGAAAGGCTGTAGAGGTAGATGCAGCCCTGGCTGAATGGGGTCTAATCCCCTGTGGGATACGTTTTCCATGGTGCTTACAGCAGAAATTAATGCAATGGCCTATCCATTTATAAATGGTTTGCTTTGAAATAGCCTTCCTCCCTGCCCCTGAAGCAAATGCCATCAGCAGTTCAGATTTCCTTTGAGGTTTAGTCTTGTCCAAGTAAAATCTAAGTTGTCCGTGCACATCTAAGGAATGCACTATCCGTTCCCCTTTGTTCTGTGGATTAGAAAAGGTTGGCAAATGAATGGATTGATTAAGAGCCACACTGGATACCACCTTGGGCATGGAGGGATTGATCCTGAGGGACACCCTATCTGCATGAAAGATGAAAGGCTCCACCTCCATAAGGGCATGTAATTCAGATACCCTTCTTCCTGAAGTGATTGCTAAAAGAAAGGCTGTTTTCCAAGAAAGGAATTTTAACTCTGCACTTGCAGCTGGCTCAAAGGAAAAGTTGAGTTTTTCCAATACAAAGTTAAGGTCCCAGGCTGGAGTTGGGGCTCTGCTGGGTGGTTTTGGCCCCTCTGAGGAACTGCTTGAGCAGTGGATGAGAGAAGGGTGGTTCTGGGTTGTAATGAGCTGAAATGGCCGAGGCGTGAATTTTGATGGAGGAAAAAGAAAGGCCCTTGTGAAGCATCTCAGTCAAGTACTGAAGAATCTGAGAAACTGGGCACTGCTGCGCCCATCCGTCAAGTTTGGTTCCAGGCACAGAATAATTTCCATTTTTCAGCGTAAGATTTTCTAGTACTAGGTCTTGTTGCCTTCAAAATGACATCCAGCACTTGTTTAATGAGGGATGGTAACAGAGACTATGTAATTAGCCAGGCTGCCAGGTTCAGGGGTTGAAGCAGAGGGTGCAGAATTTGGCTCTCCTGCTGAGACAGCAGGGTAGGGGTCTGGGGAAGGTGCCATAGAGCCAGCAGTGACACTGCGCAAGAGGGGGTACACCAGTGTTGGCATGGCCAGGCTGGGGCAATCAGTATCATCCTTGGTTTGCCCTGTTTGATCTTAAGTAGTACTTTGGAGAGGAGAGGCACAAGAGGAAAGTCAAACTGAGATTTTTCCAGGTGAAGGACAGAGCATCCACTTTCCAGGCTTGTTTGGGGGTAGTCCTTGTGCAGAATTTGTCCAACTGGTAGTTCTGGGGGGAGGCAAACAGGTCTGTATGTGGCCCCCCCCCCCATTTGATCAACATGTTGAAAGTCTTTGGTTCCAGTTTCCACTCGTGCAGGTCAATGAGATTTCTGCTTAGTTTGTCTGCCATTGTATTTAGTTGAGCCTGTAGATGCACTTGGTAGCTCAAGGCTGTGTTCCACAGAGCCATGGCTAGTCTGCAGAGGGGGGTAAGAATGGGTACCCCCCCCCAGCTTGTTTATGTACCACATAACAGTGGTGTCAGTCTTTACCATCAATTGTCCTGGAAGAATGTGGTCCTTGAAGGCTGTCAGAGCATTCTGTACAGCTAACATTTCTTTTTGATTGATATGCAGGTGCATTTGACTTGGGTTCCATTTGCCCTGAATGCACTTCCCAGTCATGGCGTCCTATCCTAGACCTTTCTGTCTTAAACACCTTTTTGGTGATTCCAAAGTTCAAGACGCTAACTCTTCACCAGTTGCTGCCTATGCTAGGCAAAGATGCCTGGTTGGTAACACTGGATTTAAATGAAGCCTACCTGCACATCCCAATCCCAATGACATGAGCCCCCCATGCATAGTCTGATGAGTCTGTTAGGGTTTGGGCGGCAGGGGGTAGAATCAAACAGTAGTCCCTTGTTATGGTGGCAGGCCTCTGCCCACCAAAGGAACTCTAGCCGTAGGAAAGGTATGATAGGAATCATTGCTTCTAGATCCTGAGAAAGTTGACACTATAGGCTTTTTAGATACCCTTGTAGTTTCCTCATATGCAGTCTTGCATATGGAATTAGTAGAATGCAGGAGGCTTGCAGTATTTGCCTTGCAGATAGGAGGGTTTTTGTGGCCATTAGTTTCAAGTAAGTTGTCAAATGAATTTGTTTCTCTGGCATGAGGAAAGCCATCTGGGAAGTTGTGTTCAAACTTGCTCCCAGGAATATAATTTGTTTACACGGTACCAGATGTGATTTATTTTCGTTTATGGTATACCCCAGACAAATTAGCACCTTTTGTACAAATGCCAGATTATTCAAAATGATGGCCTGGCTTTCTGCCTGAATTAGACAACCGTCCAGGTATGGGTATATTGAATATTTCTTTGCCTGCAAAAAGCAATGACTGGAGCTAAGCACTTTGCGAATACCCTGGGCACAACATATAAGCCAAAGGGCAGTGCAGTAAACGGATAGTGCATGTAGCCTGCTTTGAAGTGTAGGTATCTCCTGCAAAATTGCCTGATTGGGATGTGCAGGTAGGCTTCATTTAAATCCAGTGTTACCAACCAGGCATCTTTGCCTAGCATAGGCAGCAACTGGTGAAGAGTTAGCGTCTTGAACTTTGGAATCACCAAAAAGGTGTTTAAGACAGAAAGGTCTATGATAGGACGCCATGACTGGTCTTTTCTGGGTACCAGGAAAAGTCCCGAGTAGAAACCTTGGCCCATTTCCTCTTCTGGTACAGCTTGAATAGCCTTCATGCTTTTGAGCCTCTGCCCACCGATTTGGGGGTAGATCTAGCCAACCGTTTGGGGTTGGCAACGTGTGGAAGTGAAATCTGTATCCTTGGGAAACTATTTAAAACCCATTTGTCCTGAGTAATGAGTGCCCAGTTTTTGGCCTGCAGAGCAATCTTTCCCCCTAAAGGAGCAGTCAGATGAGAAGTGCATGGAAGTTTTAAAGTTAAGTCATTGAGACAGCTAACCATAGAGGGGAGTCTAACTACTCCCTAATTTGGAAGTGGGAGCCCCCCACTGCTTAGTCCTGTGTGTACCCTGGGACTGAAGTCTGGGTGTTCTGCCGGTTCTGGGTTTGGACTGAAGGCCTGGAAGAGGCAGGAAAGGACCAATTCTTAGGCGGCCAATGCCTACTAAATCTTGGAGGCTGTACTTGTAAGAAATCTTTAACGGTCTGCATAGATCTAGCTTTTTCCTCCATCTTTTTAGGAACCTCTGCTTTGTTACCAAACAGGCGGTCCTGATTTAATGGAGCATCCAGCAATTTCACTTTAACACGATCTGGCAAAGATTACTCCTTAAGCCAAGCATGCCTTCTAAGTACAGACTCAGTGACAGCAGCCCTGCAAGATGCTTCTAGTGAATCAAAACCACATTGCAAAGTATCCAACCTGTCCAGCAGAATGCATTAAATCCTGTAAACCCTTACTTTCAGCACAATCCGGAATCATTTTTTGTTTAAGCAATCCAATAATATGCTGCTCATACTTTAACACAGGAAATTGGCAGTTTAAGGCCCTAATGGCCAAGGCTGCAGATGTGTAAACCTTTTTAGCCCATCTATCCAGCGCCATGGAGTCTCTATATCAGAGGGGGTAGGATTTTTGGCAGTAGTAGCCTTAATGTTCTTGGGTCCCTGTGAAATGGTTTCAGGATCCACAGTACGATTTTTAAATACCTACCAGCTGCAGTCATAACAGATGGGTTATCCTGCCTTCAGGTGGGTCCTCGGTCAGCCGAATTCCAAAGTCTAGGTCCGGCGTCGGTTGTCGTCGCTTCTTCCCTGACATCAGTGCGGCAGGGGTATAAAAGAGCCGGCTGACGCCATCTTCAGTTTTTCTCGCCCCAGATGTCAGGTGCCCCCAGAAGGAAGGCAAAACAAAAACTTAGGTAATCATGCAATATAGAATAATCAAAAAACAGTAGTTTGCAAGCAAATACACCATAAAGGAATACCCCAAATAGGTTGTATGAGAAGGTGTTTGCTATAAGGCCTGTCCTAAGAGGGGATGGAGGGAGGGAAACCTGGACTGCAGCTGTATGAGCACTCTAACATCTACATTTATGGTAGGTACTAAACTGTACTATGTTCATCGTGCATACAGCTGCAGTCATAACAGATGGGTAGAATCCCAAAGCTAAGTAGGGGTGGCAGGCACTAAGTGGAACAAGGATGCCCTGCAAGACAGCTGTGGCAAATCCCGCTCTAGATTTTGAGTAAAGTGGAAGGTGATAGTGTTTGGAGAAAGTGTGCACTGAACTCCAAGTGGCTGCTTCCAAAATGTCCTTGGTAGGAACCCCCCTGAGGAAAGCTGCAGAGGTAGCTGTGGCCCTTGTGGAGTGGGACCTGATGCTTGAAGGTACAGCTTTTCCATGAAATGATTAACAAAAGCGTATGCAGTGGGCTATCCATTTTGAGATAGTCTGTTTGGAGATGGCCTTTCCTTGAGCACCTGTAGCACCGGACACAGAGTTGCTCTGATTTCCTGAATGGCTTTGTCCTGTCCAAATAACGTAGTTGTCTGTGAATGTCCAAGGAATGCAGTAGTCTTTCCCCTTTGTTTTGTGGGTTAGGGTAAAAGGTAGGCAAGTGGATAGTCTGATTCAAGGCTACACTGGATACTACCTTTGGCATAAAAGGTAGGGTTGGTTCGTATGGAAACTCTGTCCCGATGGAAAATTATGAAGGTTGCACAGCCATGAGGGCCCGTAGTTCCGAAACCCTGCATGCTGAGGTGATAGCCAGAAGGAAGACCGTTTTCCATGACAAATATTATAGTTCTGTTGAAGCAGCTGGCTCAAATGGAGGAAGGGTCAGTTTTTACAATATGAAGTTGAGGTCCCAAGCAGGGACTGGTGGTTTCCTTGGGGGTTTTATATTCTTAGCCCCTCTGAGAAACTGTCTTGAGAGGATGAGAGAATAAAGGAGGATCTGTGTTGTATTGTGCAGAAACTGCTGAAGCATGGAGTTTGATGAAGGAAAGTCCACTGTTTAACATCTCAGCTAGGTACTGTAATATTTGAGGTATATTTATTACCCAAGGATTCTGGCCCTTTTTCTGATTCCAGGCACAAAACCGCTTCCATTTGGCGGAGTAGGCTTTTCTAGTAGAAGGTCTTCTGGCTTCCAAGATGACATCCTGCACCTCCTTGGAGAGGGTCTGTTGGGAAATCAAGGGATTCTCCATGTGGCTAGATTTAGGGTTTTGAGCTGGCTGTTAAGAGTTTTGAAGTTGTGCTGGGACAACAGAATAGGCACTAGAGGTAGGATCCATGGTGGGTAAAGCGTCAGGCTCTTCAGGAGTGTATACCAGTGTTGTCTAGGCCAGTCTGCAGCAATGAGAATCATTTTCGGCCTCCCTGCTCTGGCTTTCAAGAGAACTTTGGGCAGCAGAGGGAGGCGGAAAGGCATAGACTGTCAATGTTGTCCAATTGAAAGAAAGTGCGTCCACTTTCCAGGCCTGTGGATGATAGGTCCTTGAGCAAAATTTTTTCAGTTGGTAATTTCTTTGGGTAGCAAAGAGATCTAGGTCTGGCTGTCCCCATGCCTGAGTTATCTTTGTGAAAACTTGAGGATGCAACTTCCATTCGTGTGGATCTGTCATATTTCTGCTTAGGCTGTCTTCTGCCAGTGTGTTTTCCTTCCCTGGCAGGAATTGTGCCTGAAGTTGGATTTGCAGTTCCAGAGCTGTGTTCCAAAGGGTCATGGCTAGTCTGCACAGGGTGTATGAATGAGTTCCCCCCCCTGTTTATGTACCACATCACTGTGGTGTTGTCTGTCCTTATCAATAGCTGGCCTGGATGCAGTAAGTCTTTGAAGGCCATAATAGCATTTTGCACTGCTAGCACTTCTTTTTGGTTGATGTGTAGGTGCTTCTTTTTTTGGGACCATTTTCCCTGAATGCACTGATCTATCATGTGTGCCCCCCAGGCGTAGTCCGAGGAGTCTGTTGTGATGATTTGATTTGCTTGAGGTATGCAGAAAGGGAGACCTATGTTTCTTTGGCATGCTTCAGCCCACCACAGAAATTCCTTCTGAAGACATGGAATAAGTGGTATAATAGTTTCCAAACTGTGGCTGTGTTGAGACCATAAGTTTTTTTTAGGTACCATTGAAGTTTCCTCATATGCAGCTTTGCACATGGGATCAGCAGGATGCAAGATGCCATGAATCCCAGAGCCTGCAGGACTTTCCTTGCAGTCAGCCTGGTGAAGGTTGCCATTTTGCTGAAGTATTGAGATAGTTGCCCTTGTTTGTCTGGTGTGAGGTAGGCCATCTGGGTGTTTGTATTCAAGCTGGCACCCAGGAAAATTATTTTTTGAGAGGGTATTAGTTTTGATTTCTTTTTGTTGACTAATAAAACTGAACTTTCTGGGATACACAAATGCCAGGTGTTTCAGAAGTATGTCTTTGCTGTCTGCTTGGATCAGGAAGTCGTCCAGATATGGGTATATTTGTATTCCTTGAAATCTGCAGAAGGCAATTACTGATGCCAGGCATTTCGTAAACACTGAGCGCAGTAGACAAGCCAAAGGGCAATGCAGAGAACTGATAATGGGTTGAACCTGCAAGAAATCGGAGGCATCTTCTGCAATCTTGTCTGATAGGGACATGCAGGTATGCCTCCTTGAGGTACAGTGTTACCAGCCAAGACTCCTTGCCCAGCATGGGAAGAAGTTGCTGTAATGTGAGCATCTTGAATTTTGGTACCTGTAAATGTGTGTTTAGGATGGATAGGTCTAAAATAGGTCTCCAATCTTTGTCTTTCCTTGGTACCAGGAATAGTGTGGAATAAAACCCTTGACCTTGTTCTTTTGCAGGCACCTCTTGAATAGCTTTCGTGTCCATGAGAGCTGAAATTTGTTTTTGTGCCTCTGCCCTTTGATTTTGTGGCAGGTTTGGCATGCCTCTCATTTTTGGAAGGGTGTGAAAGTGGAATCTGTAGCCTCTGTCTATAATGTCCAGGATCCATTTGTCTTGTGACAAAATGCCAATTTTTTGAAAATGCCAGTTTTCCGCCTAAAGGTGCTGCCATTAAAGCTATGCTTGGCAGGTAAAGGGGAAAGTCATTGTGTCTGCTTTCTGAATGACTGATCTATCTTCTCCACCTCTTGGGGTTGGTGCTTGCCATTGTCTGGCTCTGAATGATCCTTGAGGATTGCCCTCTAACCCTCGGGCGCCTGTATCTGCCTCTGAGGTCTGTCCATGGCTGGAAAGGACCAATTTTTTGAAGGCCAGTTTCTGCTGAAACGTGGTGGTTGTACCTGCAGGAAATCTTTCACTGTTTGCACTGATCTCGCCTTTTCCTCCATTTTCTTTAGTACCTCCTCAGCTTTAACACCAAACAATACATCTTTTTGAAGAGGTGCATCTAGTAATTTAGCTTTGACATGATCTAGTAAGGCTTGTTCTTTGAGCCAAGCATGTCTGCGTATGACAGACCCTGTAATAGCAGCTCTACACGAGGCCTCTAAAGCATCAAAACCACACTGCAAGGTATGTTTACCCACTTGCTCTGCACTATGCAACAAATTCTGCAACTCTTAAATCTGGTTGCTCAGGTTGGGTAATTTTGCTTGTCAACTCAGATAATAAAAACTGTTGATACTTTAACATATGGAACTGACAGCTTAATGCCCTCATGGTTAAAGTGGCAGAGGTATACACCTTTTTCCCCCACCTTTCTAAAGCTCTGGAATATCTCTCTGAAGGTAAAAGGTTTCTAGCAGTAGAGGCCTTAATTCCCTTGGGACCCTGTGAAATAGTTTCTGGGTCAGCAGTATGGCTCTTGTATAGGAACTGGTGTGAATCAGGAACCTGGTAATACCTGTCTGGTTTAACAGGAGCTGGAGGTAAAGAATCTGGGTTGAGGCTGGCTTCTGTGTACACATAATCTAATATAGCCAAGACAGGAGGGATAGCCAGAGGCCTATGCTGGGGGAGCAAGAGAAAATCCCTCAGCCTTTTCTTGGAATCAGAGTAATCTTGGCCTTCCCAGTGAAAGTGTTCCCTTAAAGTATGTAGGGTTTCCCCAAAAGAGTAGTCCTCAGGGGGGAGACTGAGGGAATAGACTCCTCTGCATCAGAGTCTTCAAAAGGAGAATATGTATATTCCTGGTCCTCAGAATGTTCAGAGGCAATAGAGGCTTGATCTGAGGAAGGGTAGTGTTCCTCTAATCTGGGCCTTTTGTCAGAGGGGGGTTGAGAACCCCTGATAAGAGTAATCAAATCCTTAGCCATTTTGAGCATCTGTTTTTTAGGCATGGGGCCTTGAGAGGGGGTCTGTGGTCCTTGTTTTTTAGTTTTCATGGCTGATTTAGATTTTGTGAAAGCCATAATAGAGAAGGAGGAAGGCCTGAAGACCCCTTGAGAAATGGCAGGCCTGTCTAAACTCTGGGTTTCCCCGCCAAGAGTGGCGTCTGTATCTGTAGTCAGAATGGGGGCAGAGGAGCCAGACACCGGTAATGAAGTGTCACCGGTACTCAGGGGCTGCGTAGGCACCTCGCTGAGAACCAGTAGTCGGCCTTAGCATGGTATCAGAAGTCGCGGACCTCGTATGTCGGTCTTTATCTTTGCGCCTTTTACTCAAAACTGGAGTTGGAGTATCCGACAACATAATGTAATTAAATTTTTTACCAAAATAGTGATGGGCGAACCCCGCCCGACGCTTAATAGTGCGTTTGTTGAATCTAGCACAAAAACGGCAGGCCAAGATATCGTGGTCTGGGCCTAAGCAAGGAATACAGAAAGTGGAAATACTTATGCGGTAGTTGCTTCCCACATGAAATGCAATTATTAACTTTGTCTGACATCTGTCTGAGGCAAGAAAAGTTTTCCCAACGGGGTACTTAGCTTTCAAGACGACTTCGGCTGAAATATTTTCGTAAATCTCAGGAGCTGGCCGACTGGCACTTGCAAACTGCTTCTGCTTCGGGCACCGCGCAGCAAGAAAGACTGAAGATGGCGTCGGCTGGCTCTTTTATACCCCTGCCGCACTGACGTCAGGGAAGAAGCAACAACAACCGACGCCGGACCTAGACTTTGGAATTCGGCCGACCGAGGACCCGCCTGACAGCAGGATAACCCATCTGCTATGACTGCAGCTGTATGCACGATGAACATCCCTGTAATATCTATCAGGTTTTCTGGGAGCAGGAGGTAAAGAGTCAGGGGCCAAGCTAGATTCCAAAAAGGCATCATCAACCATGTCTAGTACAGGAGAAACAGCTAAAGGCCTGTGTTGGGGCAGGAGTAAGAAATCCCTGAGCCTCTTTTTAGAATCAGAGCAATCCTGGCTTTCCCAGCGAAAAATGCTCTGCAAGAGTATGCAAGGTTTCACCAAAAGAGAAATCCTCTGGCAGGAAGCAGAGGGAATAGAGTCCTCTGCATCAGAATCCTCATAGGTAGATAAGGGTAAATCCTGGTCATCGGAGGAAACAGAAATTTCAGAATCCTGGTCAGAAGTATAAGCAAATTCAGTCCTAGGTCTCTTAGACGGGGAAGGTTGGCTTCCCCTGATTTAAGTAATAAGGTCTTCAGCCATTCTGATAATTTGTTTTTTTTTAGAATCCACTTTATAGGTCCTTCAGAAAACGGAAAATACGAGGTTTGTTTAAAAACGATTTTAATACACAATCCACAGACTGCATAGACACAAACGCACTTGTAGCACCAGCGTTTGTCTCTCCTCAAAGACTTCATCAGATGACCTAGAATAATATTTTACCTTTTATATAATACCTCACAGATATGAATAAACAAATCACATTATGTAATGAAAAATGTTAAAAACGATCACTTCCTTTAGAAAAAGTGTTATATGAAACCTTAAATTACACAAGGAAATGAACCTTACTTAAAACATACAATTACATAAATATTTTAAAATTCATTAAATACTTTGCTTTTATTATTATTTTTATACTTGTGTTAAAAGGAATTTGACTTGGGTGATGGGAAAAACGTTATTGCACCATCTAGTGGCTTCATTAGGAACTGTCTTAGGTGAAAACTAGCTTAGCAGATCTCAATTTTAATAATGGAACAATAGATATGAAATCATTTAAACCAGGGGGGTTTGATGCTTCCAGGGTTACTTGCCACCCAAGTTCCCTGAACTCTATTCTCTCCTCCTGGTATTTGTTCCAGGACTAAAAAAATAAAATTAGCTTTTAAACATTCATGTTTATATAAAGCCAACCCAAGTATGATGTCTGCAACAGTGAAACACTAAGAACTCCTAGGTGGTGTTTCAAATATATCCTCTCCTTACCCTTCTCCTACAATGTTTTGAACAGTTCCGCAGCCACAGGGCCAAACAGGGCTTCATTGTCTAGGGGAGCATCCATCAATTTGGTAAGATATCCTCTTGGCAAGGGACATAGTCTAAGCCAAACTTAACTCCATAAGACAGAACCAGAGGCAGCTGTCCTAGTGGAAGCATCTATGGCGTGCATCATAGCTAAATTTGATAGAGTGCCTGGTGATCTGGGAAGTAGCCAGCAGGGACATAGCTAGGGCTTTGTTCTCGGATTCAGGTACTTCGGAAATTTAAGACAGCTGTGACAAGCTCAAATGAGAATTGTCATATGGGTTTGGTAGTTGACTGCCCTAAATGCAAGAATGGCAAAGTATAAACTTTCTTCCCTAGTCTCTCCAAATGCCTGCTGCCCTTGTCAGAAGGCAGGAGGGAGGTAGCAGGAAGAAGTCTCGTGGATTTGTCAGAGGACACAGTGATGACTGATGGGTCAGCTGAGTGCGCTCTGAAAAAGTGCTTACAATCGGCAAGCACCTTATAAAATTTGCCTGTTTTTTTAGGTGCCAAAGTTTGAGTCATGAGAGGCAAAAGCATTTAAGAAGGCTGGAAGGATAGGGGGAATAGCAAAGGGACTGGGAGTGTCCATTTGAAGTAGATCATAACATTTCTGAATGTCTGCCATTTCAGTGCCTTCTCACTTGAAATGTTCTTGCATTCTGGTCAAAGTGTCTGAAATCTCCTCCACTGGAGAAGGAGTCCCATTAAAATCTTCCTCAGGGGAGGCATAGTCAAGTGGGTGAGGGGGAGTCCCATTAAAATCTTCATCAAGGGAGGCATAGAAGGGGAG